>NC_081350.1:44023432-44265976 GCF_029784015.1 Lycium ferocissimum | reverse complement strand
AAATTAAATCTTAACATTCAATATTGAGTTGTCACCTGATTAGTCCTAAGTGAACGTTGAGAGAAGGAGAGAGAAAGTGTGTTCATTTCAAGATTGGGAAGAAGGTGGCATTGGAAAAAGTACTTTTCGAGAATGTTATGTCAAACAGCTATTTTGCGTCTAAAATATCGTTTTTGAAATAAAAAGAAAGATAAAATTTAGAAAATTTGGAAGTTTCTGAAAATCAGCTATTCATGGGTAGTGTTTTTTTTTCTTTTTCAAAAAACAAAATAATTAATTGGATGATTTATTCCCTTTTAATATGAAAGGCGCGTTATAATATGTTTGGTGGTGTTTCCATCCAGCTGTTTTCCCCCATTTTACTTGAGATTGCAGATCAATCTTTCATAGGGTCCGGACAAAAATGACTCAATAAAAAACCAAGTGAACCAAAATACCCAATAAAAAAAAAAGTTACAAAACTACGCCTTAGTGAAGAAAATACTGCGCTAAAAAAGCGATTCAGGAGACGGGCCGTTCAAGCTGCTTTAGCGGCAAGAAAAGAATTTTTTTTTTGTATAAGCGCGAGTATTTCACTTGCAAGTAATTACTAACCGAAAAAAAAAAATTTGGTAAACTTTTTTTTTTTGGAAAAAATTGAGTTTTTTCATACTTTGACCAACGATTAGGTGTGTGTGAAGACTCAAAAACGTTAATATTTTATATAGAACTCGATATTTTTCTACGTACAATAATGTAGGCCCAATACATCAAGGATACATAGACGTTCGGATAGTCGATTGAGGGGTTGAAAAGGTGCCGAAGTAAGTTTTGTTTGTTGTAAGGTTATTTTAGTCAACTTTATATGTCGAGAAAATTAGTCGACTTTATTTTCAAAAATTAGAAACGCGAAGGAGTGAAATTGACATTCACAACTACATTACCCCCGAGATTTTTACGTTGAAATCTATTGCGTATCATCATCTTATAAGTAAATAAAGCTGAAAATTTCACGCCAATTTGGGGAAAAGTTGAAATTGAATGGGATAAAAGGTGTTTTTAAAAATCGCTTACGGCGGCGGTTTGTCCGCATAGATCTCGAAAAATACGCAAGTTCAAAAAAAAATTAAGACAATTGCGGGAAGTTATGGACAAGGCTACTTTTTGACTTTGAAGTAAGTGTAAGTCGCATATTCATCTTTTATTGGTATGAAGTACGAAGGGTACATTTGGAATAAGGAAAGTTGGAAGTTAAGAGTTGGAGGAAATATTTCATGAAATAGCCAAGAATGGCCAAGTGGCCGTGGGTCCCACCCATGGTTGGCCAATTGTCTTAAGCCATGAAGAGGTACATGTGGTCACCTTGTATTTGTAGGGACTAAATGTGCATGAAAACAAAGATGACAAGGCAAGCAAGACAACTCTTCATCTTTTGTGACTTAAGGAAAAATCTAGAAAAATGGAGAAATTTGGAGGGAAAGAAAAAGAAAAAAAAAGGAAAAAAAAAGAAGAGCACATGATCAGCCATGTGCATATACTTATATATATATATATATATATGAGCAAGTCATGAGAAGGGAGGCACAACACTTCATTATTTACTTCTCTAGAAAATTCAAGAAAGAAGGAGAAAAAAAGAGAAGGAGAAAAACGGCCAAAAGGGGCTGGCTGAACCAGCCCCATAAGTTTGATCAAAAAAATTTTGTTCTTCATGCTTTCCTACCAATTGGAAGGTCCTCGTCGACGTGGAGAAGTTGTTGGAACAAGAGGAGCATTCGTTGTTGTTATAGACACTCCTAGCCGTGTGGAGGAGTTGCATGAAAAAGGTAAGGCTTAATTTTCTTTACATGTTTTGTGGATGAATTATGTATGTTGAAGTAGGTAGAAATGGATGAAGTTCATGGAATTATGGTATATGAGGTGTAGCCGTGTGTATATGATATGATATAGGAATGAAAAATTAATTTACTTAGCATGTTTGAATTGTTGTATTACGGATAGTTGAGTATGTTGTAATGTGAAGGAACGGATGAACTTCATGAATTTATGTATGTTGAAGCTTAGCCGTGTAGGGGCTGTTTTCGGTGGAACATGATGAATTAATTCTATGTAGTATTTTGGTTGTCGTATTGTGAATTCTACAAGGTGAAATGAAGATTTAATGACTTATGTTGGTGTTGCAATTGTTGTGGGCTGTTTTGAAAGTCAATATGATTTTAATACGTTTTCTCATAATTGTAAAGATCATGTTGTAATGTATGGGATTGTGGAGGTAATTTATGAATTTGGAGGAAGAAAATGTGTTATGAATGTTCCTAATGGAAGTAGAAGGTTTCGGCCACATTGTATGTTGGAGGGGCTGATTTGGAGCTTAATGTGATTTCAATATGTTTTCTTAAATTTATGGAAATGATGTTGTTAACATATGAGATTGTCGAAATAGTTTATGAATTTGAAAGAGAGAAGTGTGGTTATTGTTTTATTGGAGTTGGAAAGTCTTGAGAGGAAGTAGTATGTTGATTGAATTGCTAGAGTGTATCTTGGGTTGATTATTGAAATTGTTAGTATAATTGTTGGCATTGTTGTTGATAGATTGGCCGGGTTGAATTCCCGGATTGTTGTTGATTAAAATTTGCTAAGTTGAAGTTTTGGAGATGGTGTATTTATAGGGGAGGTCTTTCGAAATTTCGGTAGACAAGTGTTACTTTAAGATTTGATTTCTAAATGCTCTAATTAATGTTTGGCGAATGTGACCAAATTGTAGATTTTGGCGAATTTGGAGCTTGAATTTGGAGAAGTGTAAGAAGCGGAAAAGGTATGTAAGGTTTCACCTTCCTTCTTTGGCATGTCTTAGACGTATTAGGTTTGGATATGGGCCTCGGGGACGATCCTATTCCTAGAAATCTAAGATTGAATTTGACCCTTTTTCATTTAATAGAATTGAATTAAATGTTCTATGAATAGTTGGAAAAAAATGTATAAACATTTAGAACTTGCAAATGATAGGACCCGACTACCTTAAAACACTCGCAAGTGATGTCATAAAATGTAACATATGTAAATTGTGTATGCCACCTCATTTGACTCGATGGGCCCATAGTTGAAAATCTCGATTTTCTTTATTGCTCCGTTTATCAAACGATAAGTGTTGTAACTACTCTAATGAGAATATGTCTATGATAAATATGGCAAGAATGCTTCCATGACTAAGAGTCTTAAGTTAAGAATCTAATACGAATATGAAAGTGTTAAACTAGTTCTTGATCTTTAAGTTTATTCCTTGGTTATGATACTATTTTCAAAAGATTTCAAGCATATGAACTAACGTTTATGATGTCCATGATTTCGTTTCATGTTTTCTTTTAATATTATTTTCCGTTAATAGTTCCGACCTTATGTCACTCCGATGGATATATGATTTTCCTTGGACCCTCCCCGATGCTTATATAACATATGTATATGAGATATGTATATGTACATGGGCTGGGGGGAAGGGATACATGGGGGAATGGGAAGGGAAACATGTTTCATTGCCACCCAGGGAAGGCGCGTTATCATCCCGACGCGGGATGCCACGCCCGACGCGATATATGGGCGAGCCGATACATATTTCGGCGCTATGTGGGCGAGCCGACGTTGTTCGGTGCTATGACATGACACGATATGATATGACATGACACGATATGATATAACATGACACAATATATATATACGATATGCTATGACATGATACGATATGAAAATGACATGATACGATATGATACGATATGATATGATATGATACGCTATGATACGACATGATATGATATGATATGATATGACATGACATGATATAAGTTCTATATATATATATATGAAAAGAGATCCTTTTAAAAAAAAAAAAAAACAAGCATGCATGGTATCCGCCAAAAAGGCATTCACATGTACGGGTTACTCTCTTACCTCATTATCCGTTCTATGATCCCATGATGTTTATATTCATGCTTTATATCCTTCATTATGTTATTACTACCTTACATACTCGGTACATATTCCGTACGACCCCTTTCTTCGGGGCCGCGTTCATGCCGCGTGTACACCCGGTGAGTGAAGACATTAGCGAGAAGGTGTTCCGGCGAGATTGGCGAGCTCCATTTTCTCCCGGAGTGCGCCGAGTCGAGTATACGTATGTTATGGTATCTCGATTATGTTAGAGACTTTGCGACGAGTCATGTATATAAGATGTCCGTTGTCAACGGCTATATAAGCCGTCGTATTGCTATACATGTTATTACGATTTTGTATGTTACAAGTTTTGTTTGATTTGAAAAGATATAAAGTATGTTCGTTTGTCGAAAATTTTTCATTATGCATTCATGATATGACTAAAGGCCCATTATGACTACGAGTACTATGACACGTAGGGTTCGCTCGGCCCTAAGTAAGGGTCGGGTGCCCATCACACCCTATCGGATTAAGGGTGTGACAAATTGGTATCAGAGCGGTTCGTCTTGGGGGTGTCTGCAAAGTCGTGTCCGGTAGAGTCCTGTTTATGGTGTGAAGCGCGCCACACTTATAAACAGGAGGCTACGGGGCATCTAGGATGGTTACTCTTCTTTGCTATCTTAGATCGTGCTGTAGAGCCAAATTATAGGAAATGAGATCCTTTGTACTAATCTTTGATTTCGGATGTTGACGAGGAATGACATTGACGGGCGGAAGCGATCAGTTATGGAAGGTTACAAAGCACGCGGTAAGCAAGAAAGTGTGATATGTGTAGTCGTGCTGAGCATATGAGGTAAATTTAATATCTTCGGACTCTTGTGAATATTGGGAGCCCCGTGTGGCTATGATACGATACAATATGACATAATATGTATATATGACGATGGCCCTGTGAGGCACTGTTGGTATTTCCTGCGTGCAGGTTTTGGAATAGTAAGAAATATAGAGGAAACTCTGCCGAAATTTTTCTAGAAATAATACGAGAATGGGATACAGGTTGGAAAATATTTTGAAAGAGCCGGGATAATAGTAGCGATGAAAGTTGACTGAGCTGTAAAGTACGGCTGCCCTCTAGGAATAAGTTAGCTGTGGAATGAGTAGTGAAATAGTCAATAAGACGGCGGTGGAAATATGGTAGTAAGGAAATTTGGAAGGACTTGTGCTACTAGGAGATGATTTAGAAAGGACTGGCAGGTTTGGATGAAGTGATCTAATTAAGATAAGCGTAGGAGGAAAAAGAATCGTGACGAATAGGAATGTATCGATTGATAAGACGGGTAAAATGTCGTGTTGTAAGGGGACGTTTTGAAATATGTTAAAGATCCCGACTTACTCAGAATATGTAATGAAGGTTGTGCGGTGAGGTGGACGCGATCATACGGGCGCTTAAAGCACCGATTTCATTAAAGTCTCAAGGTTAAGCGTGCTGAAGTGAGAGCAATTTCAGGATGGGTGACCCCCCTGGGAAGTTTTCTGAAAGTTTTGCAAATTTCGATATGAGAAGTAAATAAGAAGCTAGAGTGGCCTAAAGGAAATTAGAGTATACGGAGTGGATGAAAATCTTAAGAGACCGCGTAGAACGGGGCGGATCAGGTCGGTGAAGAGAAGGAGTTAAGGGAAGAAAGGAATAAGAAGAGAGCGAGACAACAGTGTAGTAATAGGTTATGACGTATAACTGAGGCCACGGGTACCATGAGTGACAAGATTGTGAAAGGTTAAGTTATAGAAAGACGAGGAACAAGGCAGGATGAACGCTAGAAAATGACTGGGATGATACGGATAAAATGTGAACGAACAGAATACGTTTTGGAAATGAAAGAGGGACTATGTAAGAGTAGTGTGTTCTGAACGACACAGAGGTAGCATAAGATTTCTCGTGTGCAGAAAAAGAGACAGACATGAATGGATGATGGTATAAGCATACCCCTAAAGGGGGGAAGCGGGTGAGAGAAATGCAAGAGGATGATAGGAACAGTTGATGCGGTAGTGTGTTTGATATGAACGCTTGGGCTACAAATGAGACCCTTTACTGAAGTGAGTTAGTAAGATCGGAAAAAAAAAAAAAAACAACAATAAGTGTATAAGAGTCAGGATGGTGTTTGAGGCAGTGTGAAAGATAGCGCTAGTTATAAAAAGGGAACTCCCCCGCGGTGCTTATGAGACCCCGTAAGACTAGTTGAACATTCGAGGACGAATGTTCTAAAGGGGGGAAGGATGTTATATCTCGCATTTTGTACGTCGGAATATTTTAAGACAATTGCGGGAAGTTATGGACAAGGCTACTTTTTGACTTTGAATTAAGTGTAAGTCGCATATTCATCTTTTATTGGTATGAATTACGAAGGGTACATTTGGAATAAGGAAAGTTGGAAGTTAAGAGTTGGAGGAAATATTTCATGAAATAGCCAAGAATGGCCAAGTGGCCGTGGGTCCCACCCATGGTTGGCCAATTGTCTTAAGCCATGAAGAGGTACATGTGGTCACCTTGTATTTGTAGGGACTAAATGTGCATGAAAACAAAGATGACAAGGCAAGCAAGACAACTCTTCATCTTTTGTGACTTAAGGAAAAATCTAGAAAAATGGAGAAATTTGGAGGGAAAGAAAAAGAAAAAAAAAAGAGAAAAGAAGAGCACATGATCAGCCATGTGCATATACTTATATATATATATATATATATAAGTCATGAGAAGGGAGGCACAACACTTCATTATTTACTTCTCTAGAAAATTCAAGAAAGAAGGAGAAAAGAAGAGAAGGAGAAAAACGGCCAAAAGGGGCTGGCTGAACCAGCCCCATAAGTTTGATCAAAAAAATTTTGTTCTTCATGCTTTCCTACCAATTGGAAGGTCCTCGTCGACGTGGAGAAGTTGTTGGAACAAGAGGAGCATTCGTTGTTGTTATAGACACTCCTAGCCGTGTGGAGGAGTTGCATGGAAAAGGTAAGGCTTAATTTTCTTTACATGTTTTGTGGATGAATTATGTATGTTGAAGTAGGTAGAAATGGATGAAGTTCATGGAATTATGGTATATGAGGTGTAGCCGTGTGTATATGATATGATATAGGAATGAAAAATTAATTTACTTAGCATGTTTGAATTGTTGTATTACGGATAGTTGAGTATGTTGTAATGTGAAGGAACGGATGAACTTCATGAATTTATGTATGTTGAAGCTTAGCCGTGTAGGGGCTGTTTTCGGTGGAACATGATGAATTAATTCTATGTAGTATTTTGGTTGTCGTATTGTGAATTCTACAAGGTGAAATGAAGATTTAATGACTTATGTTGGTGTTGCAATTGTTGTGGGCTGTTTTGAAAGTCAATATGATTTTAATACGTTTTCTCATAATTGTAAAGATCATGTTGTAATGTATGGGATTGTGGAGGTAATTTATGAATTTGGAGGAAGAAAATGTGTTATGAATGTTCCTAATGGAAGTAGAAGGTTTCGGCCACATTGTATGTTGGAGGGGCTGATTTGGAGCTTAATGTGATTTCAATATGTTTTCTTAAATTTATGGAAATGATGTTGTTAACATATGAGATTGTCGAAATAGTTTATGAATTTGAAAGAGAGAAGTGTGGTTATTGTTTTATTGGAGTTGGAAAGTCTTGAGAGGAAGTAGTATGTTGATTGAATTGCTAGAATGTATCTTGGGTTGATTATTGAAATTGTTAGTATAATTGTTGGCATTGTTGTTGATAGATTGGCCGGGTTGAATTCCCGGATTGTTGTTGATTAAAATTTGCTAAGTTGAAGTTTTGGAGATGGTGTATTTATAGGGGAGGTGCTGCCGAAATTTCGGTAGACAAGTGTTACTTTAAGATTTGATTTCTAAATGCTCTAATTAATGTTTGGCGAATGTGACCAAATTGTAGATTTTGGCGAATTTGGAGCTTGAATTTGGAGAAGTGTAAGAAGCGGAAAAGGTATGTAAGGTTTCACCTTCCTTCTTTGGCATGTCTTAGACGTATTAGGTTTGGATATGGGCCTCGGGGACGATCCTATTCCTAGAAATCTAAGATTGAATTTGACCCTTTTTCATTTAATAGAATTGAATTAAATGTTCTATGAATAGTTGGAAAAAAATGTATAAACATTTAGAACTTGCACAGATAGGACCCGACTACCTTAAAACACTCGCAAGTGATGTCATAAAATGTAACATATGTAAATTGTGTATGCCACCTCATTTGACTCGAGGTGGGCCCACTGTTCCCGGATTTTCTTTATTGCTCCGTTTATCAAACGATAAGTGTTGTAACTACTCTAATGAGAATATGTCTATGATAAATATGGCAAGAATGCTTCCATGACTAAGAGTCTTAAGTTAAGAATCTAATACGAATATGAAAGTGTTAAACTAGTTCTTGATCTTTAAGTTTATTCCTTGGTTATGATACTATTTTCAAAAGATTTCAAGCATATGAACTAACGTTTATGATGTCCATGATTTCGTTTCATGTTTTCTTTTAATATTATTTTCCGTTAATAGTTCCGACCTTATGTCACTCCGATGGATATATGATTTTCCTTGGACCCTCCTGCATGCTTATATAACATATGTATATGAGATATGTATATGTACATGGGGTGGGGGAAGGGATACATGGGGGAAATGGGAAGGGAAACATGTTTCATTGCCACCTGGTCCCGGACGCGGATGCCGGACGCGTTATCATCCCGACGGACGCGGGATGCCGACGGTTCGGTGCTATGACATGACATGATATGATATGGGCGATATGCCGACGACATTTCGGCGCTATGTGGGCGAGCCGACGTTGTTCGGTGCTATGACATGACACGATATGATATGACATGACACGATATGATATAACATGACACAATATGCTATGACATGATACGATATGCTATGACATGATATGATATGCTATGACATGATATGATATGATATGATATGATATGATATGATATGATATGATACGACATGATATGATGATGATATGATATGACATGACATGATATAAGTTCTACTTTCTATTCCTACGAAAAGAGATTTTAAAAAAAAAAAAAAAAAAAAACATGCCTGGTATCCGGCCAAAAAGGCATTCACATGTACGGGTTACTCTCTTACCTCATTATCCGTTCTATGATCCCATGATGTTTATATTCATGCTTGATGCTGCTCATTATGCTGCTTTCTGTACCTTACATACTCAGTACATATTCCGTACTGACCCCCTTTCTTCGGGGGCTGCGTTCATGCGTGAGCTGAAGACATTAGCAGAAGGTGTTCCAGCGAGATTGGCGAGCTCCATTTTCTCCGGAGTGCTGCCGAGTCAGTGTATACGTGTGTTATGGTATCTGATTATGTTAGAGACTTTGCAGACAGAGTCATGTATATAAGATGTCCGTTGTGAGCGGCTCTATAAGCCGTCGTATTGCTATACATGATATTACAGATTTTGTACGGTCGCAAGTTTTGTTTGATTTGAAAAGATATAAAGTATGTTCGTTTGTCGAAAATTTTTCATTATGCATTCATGATCTGGTTAGGGCCCATTATGACTACGAGTACTATGTTGACGTTTCGTAGTCTTGACACACGACTAATCGTTGGTCAAAGTATGAAAAAAACACTTAAGTTTTTTCAAACAAAACTTACTTCGGGCACCTTTTCAACCCCTAAAATGATTATCCGAACGTCAACGTATCCTTGATGTATTGGGCCTACATTATTGTATGCAGAAAAAAATTATCAGGTTCTATATAAAATATTGTCGTTTTGGAGTCTTGACACACGACTAATCGTTGGTCAAAGTATGGAAAAAACACTTAAGTTTTTTCAAACAAAACTTACTTCGGGCACCTTTTCAACCCCTAAAATGACTATCCGAACGTCTATGTATCCTTGATGTATTGGGCCTACATTATTGTACGTAGAAAAAAATATTAGGTTCTATATAAAATATTAACGTTTCGGAGTCTTGACACACGACTAATCGTTAGTCGAAGTATGGAAAAAACACTAAATTTTTTCAAACAAAACTTACTTCGGGCACCTTTTCAACCCCTCAAATGACTATCCGAACGTCTATGTATCCTTGATGTATTGGGCCTACATTATTGTACGTAGAAAAAAATATCAGGTTCTATATAAAATATTAACGTTTCGGAGTCTTGACACACGACTAATCGTTGGTCAAAGTATGGAAAAAACACTAAATTTTTTCAAAAAAAAAAAAGTTTACCAATTTTTTTTTTGGTGCTAACAATAGCGCAGATAAAATCTTGCGCTGCAAAAAAAAAAAAAAAAAAAAAAAAAAATTCTTTAGCGCGGTAAAATCTCCTAAAGCATTATCTCCGTCTCGTGACCGCTTTTTAGCGCGATTTTTTCTGCGCTAAAGGTAGTTTTGTAACTTTTTTTTTGTTGGGGTATTTTGTTCACTTGGTTTTTTATTGAGTCATTTTTGTTCCGGACTCTCTTCCATACTAAAATATCCTATGTAAACAAAAAAAGAAAATGTAATATATATCCGCTAACTAATCCTTGACTTAGTTAGCCTCACATTAATCATTTACTTTAATCTAAGCTATATTTGTATTCACAACTATAGGTTATTGAGTGATTATAATAACAAATAAATTTTTATCAGTCGACACCTACTTCGATGACAAATTATTTAGCACTAATAATGCGTGAAGAGTAAAAACTTACTCGCATATATGCTATGTTTACACTAAATCAACAGATTCATTATATGTGCTAATAATGCGTAAAGAGTAAAAACTTACTCGCATGCTATGTTTACACTAAATCAACAGATTCATTATATGTGTGTGTGTATATATATACACACACTCACATCATTCAATTACTTAATTATGATTAGTTGAAATGATTTGATTTGAACATTGACCCAAAAGAAAGGTACAATATGATTACCGTGTGTGTAGTGTGACTCTCACATGGCCATGGGGATTGCCCCTAACATTGTTAAGATAGTAACTTACTCGTACTCAATATTTATATCTAATTAATTAAAGAATATGTGACATGTATTTTTTTTGTATATACTTATATCACTTAACAATAACTAATTAATGCATATTTTACTACACATCACGTAATCATGATTAATTAATATTATACGCGTAGAATCGTGCCACACTTTAAAAAGGAACTAGACAACCATTTATATCAATCTGAAAATCTACTTACTGCATTTTTGAATTCGGCTTGCAGGATCTGTGTAACCTATATTTAATGATTTGGTTCCTTTTCATTACAAAAACTAGTAGAAAAGATAATTAATTTGACGCGTAGAACATTAAAAGACATTCCATTTGGAGTCTGGAAGACCGTCACAAAACCAAACAGAAAAATAAAAAAAATAAAAAAAATAAAAAAAAGGAGCAAGGAATGTCAAGACAGCAGCCGTTACTCTTAAGGCCGTTTTGTTTGTACAGTCAAACCTCTTTATAATTTCAATTTGTTTCTTGGCGTTTCATTAAATGGCCTGATTTTCTCTGGAATCGATCTTTCATATTATATTTTACTTCTCTGTAACAACGTTTTACTTATAACAGTTGTGGCATTCATTATACCGGTATACTCTTTGTAAAATTACCTCTCTGTAATAGCCATACTCAAATATTGTGTAAAAATATTTTGTAAGAAATATATTACAATATTGTTTATACGGAAAATCGTTACAGTTGAATTTGTGTATGTGATCAAGGACACGTGAATCAATATGACGAATATTGAGATAATATGTAAAATTAAGCAAGATAATTATAAAGAAAGGTAAAGGAATTTAAAGCAATAGCCCGAGCCTTGGAGAAGCCTTTGAGCTAGAGTCTCTAGGCAAGCGAACAATCAGACCTTTGCTTAGTTGAACAAAAGCAATTAGAAACTAAGAGCAAAATAAGAGCAAATTAATTCTTGTATATATTTTCTGATGATTCTTACGGTGAGATAAGCACCTCTATTTATACTTGAGCATTGGTGTGCATGATCCACAAATCATGCCCTCTTCACTATCAATATTAATGCCAAAAGTAATAAAAGGTAATAAAGGTATTTAATGTAGATTTAATGTTATGACAATGAATGGCAATGAAGGGCAATAATGCACATTTAAGACAGGAGGAAGACTTGCGGTTTCTTGTAACGGTTGCATATTGAATGACGTTTAACTGGTGAGTTGGCATGCTTCTCCGTACCCTTTATAGTTTCTGTCTCCGGTAGCGGCTGCCAAGTTACTCCTCCGAAGCATCGTTATACTTTCCCGGAACCCCTGCTTGTTGACTCAAATCTGACATGTCACCATCGCCACGTGTCATCCTTTGATATGTCCACTTGGTGTCGACGAATTTTACCCTATGCAGATAGTCCCCCCACTTTCTGGTTATTCGCTCAGATGTGACCGGGAAGTGGAAGGTTTTTCCCTTCTTGCCGGAAAGTCATGTAATCACCCTTCGCCTGCCTCATTAAAAACCTTGCCATAAAAACTCAATTGGGACCAAAACTGGGCAAAGGGAAAAAGAGTACAGGATTTAGGGATTCAGATGACAACTCCGCCACTGGTTTTGTCTTCTGTCAATGACCGGTTAGTGATGAAAAAGTATCATCACTATAGAAAGCTTGATCTCAGATTTTTAGTGTTTATACGAAAATTTTAATCGTTGAGTTTCAACTCTCGGGTTTTTAGTTTTTCCTAAAACTTTTAAACTTTTGAATCTTGAGTCTTGTTTTTTTTTTTTTAATTGTTTTTATTACATAGGGGGTAGGAAAAGAGGAAATGAGGTAGGGGATTACAATGTGGGGATTCAAGCCCTTACCAACAAGGTAAAAGTTCAAGTAACCAATCAATTGAGCTACTAAGTCCCTACACTCTTGGGTTTTTAGTTTTCCCCAAAACTTTTATAACCTCGCAGTCTTAGAAGCAGGGGATATTAATGACTATGGATTTAAATCTTCTGGTTTTGGTAAAGTTCGGAATAACATGTCCGGTTAACTTTATGAGCTAGAAACAAAGCATCCGGCTTTTTTGCCATTTAACTTGATAGCTTTATAAGAGAAGGCCCTTTTATTTCGGTGCTTATGAAGAGGACGTCTCCTGTTCCTTTAGGCACAATTGTTTGGATTTGTAATCGTTATTTGCTTTTAAGGGTGAGCAAATTTAAGAATGATTTCATTTCATTCAGATGTATACAAGAATATTCAGAAAGTGCAAGTTTTGCTTCATTCTATTCCTTGAACGTACACAAGTGTTTACAATTTTGCGTATATGACAGTTTACATGAAATGAAAAAAATACATTGCAAGAGAATTATGGTCGGGCTGACATCTATTGGGTCTAGCCTGTTCCTGATTCTGATTCCTTCTTTTTTTAGAGATTGATCTGGCAACCCCCATTTCTTTTCTTTATTCCGGAGCCAGTTCAGTCTCTATATATATATATATATATATGTTGTTTTTGTTGTTGTTGTTGTTGTTGTTGTTATTGTTCCGGAGCCATCTTTAGATGCTTCCGGTACTTATTATTGTGGTTTCCGCTGCTTTGATGTAACAGTCCCTAGTGTCTTTCCAGTGACTCGCTCCGGAAACTCTTCTGCCTTTTGCTAGTCCGTGGTCCTGACGAGTATAGTTCAAACCGATGAATACCTCCGATCAAAGTTCAGTTGACCTTGATTATAGGCCGTAAGAGATGCCGGTATATTTACATGTTCATCTTCTACGGGAATCTTCGACGTACATCGATTGTAAACATCTTCCCACGTCGTTGCCTGAAACTCTAGCATATTTTCCTTAAGTTTTCGTGAAGCAACCGAATTCAGAGTGTTGAGACCCATAGTGAAAGCCTCAGCTCCCCATTCATCCGGAACCACGAGCAGAAAACATCCTTTCCTTCTGGAACCGGGTGATGAAGTCACAGAGCAACTCGGTCTCCGCTTGCATTAAGCGGAAGATGTATTCCTTTCGCGTTCGCACCTTCCGGACTCCAGCATGTGCTTTGATAAATATATCTACGAGCATAGCAAATGAATCAATAGAGTGTTCGGACAAAAGAGAATACCAAGTTAAAGCCCCTTTAGCCAATGTCTCGCCAAATTTCTTGATCAAGACTGATTCGATCTCATTCAGTTTTGGGTCATTTTCCTTGACAGCCATGTTATAAGCCGTTTTGTGCTCCTGCAGATCTGTCATCCCGTCATACTTGGAGATGTTCGGCATTTTGAACCTGTTTGGGATCAACTCCGGCACGGCTTCGGGCTTCTATGCTCGCTGACTATATCTCTTTGCATCTGGGCCCTTCAAGACTGGCGGAGCCCCCGATATTCGATCCATACGGGCTTGTAACTCCTTCGCGTTCTTTTCCCCTTCCTTAGCGCTTTTGTTCATCTTATCAGTTATGTCTTTTATAAATTGCAAGACTTGTGTTCGGAAAAGATCATCTTAGACAGATTCGCTCCTGGACGCGTCTTCATTCCCAACTGTCTTTCCCTCAATTCGATCTCCACTGGGTGTATTGTTTCCAATAGTGGGTGCCGGAAGAGTCCCCCCGGGCCTTCTGACTCCGGCGTTTGGATTGCCAGAAAGTGTTGAGATAGTTTGCCTCATGAATTTCATCTCCTCCATCAGTGACTTTTGTTGCTCCCTCGCGATCTACATTGCTTCTTGGGGTGTTTCGTCAGCAGGCATTATTTCCTCTGTAACCTGCTGATTTAGACCGTTTCCGAGGGCAGTTGCTCCAACGTTGTTTCTGGGAGTGATATGAGTTTAATCATCGGTAGTGTTTGTCATATCTGAAATATGTGTTCTAATAAAAAAGACTTAAGAGAATTAATATAAGACAATGAGTCACAATGATACCACAATTAGGTGGGCACCAAACTATTTACACGGAAAATTATTACAGTTGAATTTATGTACGTGGTCAGGGACACGTGGATCAATATGATCAAATAGTGAGATAATATGTAAAATTAAGCAAGATAATTATAAAGAAAGCTAGAGGAATTTAAAGCAATAGCCTAAGCCTGGAGAAGCTTTTGAGCTAAAGTCTCCGGGCAAGCGAACAATCAGATTTTTGCTTAATTAAACAAAAGCAATTAGGAACTAAGAGAAAAACAAGAGCAAAGTAATTCTTGTATATATTTTCTGATGATTCTTACGGTGAGATAAGCACATCTATTTATACTAGAGCTATGGGGTGCATGATCCGCAAATCATGCCCTCTTCATTACCAATATTAATGCCAAAGGTAATAAAAGATAATAAAGATATTTAATGCTATGATAATGAATGGCAATGAAGGACAATAATGCACATTGAAGACCGCAAGAAAACTTGGGGTTTCTTGTAACAATTGCACATTGAATGACGTTTGGCCGGTGAGTTGGCATGCTTCTCCGGACCCTTTGTAGTTTCTGTCTCCAGTAGTGGCTGTCAAGTTACTCCTCTGGAGCATCGTTATGCTTTCCCGGAGCCTCTCGCTTGCTGACTCAAATTTGACATGTTACCATTGCCACGTGTCATCCTTTGATACGTCCACTTGGTGTCGACGGATTTTACCCTATACAAGTATGTATAAAAATAATATATTAAAATATTTATGATAATCATCATTAATGTCATACACACAGAAAATTTCAAGTAAGAATATCTACAAGGATAAAAATTATATTTCTCATAATAATCTGATTTAGTTTTGCAAAATTTCAAAACCAATTCAAGTGTTATATGATACTAAGAGACCGGGATTTACGAAACAATCTACAATCGTAAAATTCTTACGTCAAACTTGAAATATTTAAGTTTTCAATTAATTTTAAATGCATATGTTCCTTAGATTTTAAATCTTTATTGGTATAGTACAACTAATTATGGATTTATTAGTAACTTATTAGTATTTTCAGTTTTTAATTAATGAAAGATGAAAATTAATTGAAATTAACAAGTATTTTGTTTTATTTTATAATATCAAAAGTAGAGAAAAATATTTTTTTGCGTACTTTTGGTTATAAGAACTAAATGAGATTTAAACATCATATACCAGTATACATGCACAATAGCACCTCATTATAGCAGTCATGAAATTTTCGGATAGACGCTGCCATTATAGAGAGGTTTGACTATAAATAAAATATAGGGAGATTAATTGATATTAATAATATGTTACTAATGGTAATATAGTAGTATTAAATTGCATTGAGAGAACAGAAAAGGGTTATATATACCCTTCTACTTTCAAATAAGGTTCATATATACCCTTCGTTATACTATTGGAACATAAATACCCCTACCGTTATAATTTGGGCTCAAATATGCCCTTATCACATGGAGGGTTGAGATTAATTTAAAAGACCCGGGTCATTTTTGCCCTGTCCAACAACCAAAATTATCCATGACCCGACCCAAATGAAGCTTCAAATATCAACAATGGAGCAATGTCGAAGTTCTTTCCTCAATTCAGTTTTGACAGTTTCAAAAACAATAAGTTAATGATTCTCAACGTCCAAGATGACACGACACTTCAAAAATCTCAGCAACTCATAATTTGATGAGTCAACAGTGAAGAACTGTTGATGAACTTTGATATTTTTTTTATTTTTTTTTTAAAATAGAGCTCAAATAATTTTCAATACTCAATTGCTTTACAGCAACTTCTAATACGAACTTTAAAAGTTTATCGACCACAACTTCGAATGTCAAGACCCAACAGATTCGTTTCCAACTTCTCCACCCAATGTGCATTCTAATTTTAGCTTAAAAATCCAAACCCAATTGAATTTCAAGCACCACATCAATTGAACTTTCGAAAATTCAGAAGTGAACTCAGACAATAAACTCAACGAGAATACAATGAACTAGTTTTTGAAATTTTGCATCTTTTAGTTTTTTTGCATTTATATTGCGTGAGGCTAATCATTTGTTTTGACCAACAAGTCGTTTTGTTTTCGTTTGACTTAATGGGTTTGGGCAAGAAAGTATTTAAGTGGGGGCAAATGGGTTCAGATGGGATACAAGTATGAAGAAGATCTGAACTGAAATGGCTTGAAAGATGATTGCTTAATGATATTTTAATTAATGCCTAACGTTTTAAGCCTTGATTTTTGCGAAGTTGCTGAGATATTTGAAGTGTCGTGTGTTTTTGGATATTGAAATAAGCAAAAACGAGTTGGGTGAATTAATTTGACGGGTCGGATTCAGAGAATAATTTGATCCGGATGAAATTATAAGGGGAAATGGGTTGGGCGTCTAGGATTAGGACACGTGGCAGTCTGGTTAGATTAGGGGTAAATTTGGACCATAGTATAACGGTAAGGGCATAATTGGCCCAATAGTATAACGAAGGTGTGGATAAACTATTTCTCAAAGTTCAGGGGTAATTTTGGCCCTTTTCTGTCGAAAGAAACTGGATGCACGGGCTAGACGTGTTATAAGTTACAGACTTATCCAATTATTCTTTATGCCGGCCGGGGACCATGTGAACACTCAAACACATTATTAGAAAGTTAATACATTAAGCCATCAAATGCGCCTTAAATCTAGTTTCATTGCAATTGGACTTTTTTTTTTTTTTTTACCATAATAAGTTCATAACCATCGACTTATTTATGGAAGATTTAATATTATAATCCAATATAAAAGTTATATAATTATATGATTTCTGCTTAAAGAGGATTGATATATTGACTATAAATACAACAGGAAATGAAATGACTTTATAGAGATTTCCTGCGTTTTATTACAGATATTCTGTGTCATTTTTCTCACTTAGTACGCTTATCCAAAGATAGTTAATTGACACTCCTTTGCAGAAAAATTGCACAGTGTAAATAAGAAAAAATATTTTATGTATATACACTACTCCATGTCAAATCCTCTTGATCTTTTCTAGTGTTTAATTAGTTTTTCATATTATAAATCTTCTTAGTAAGTTTATATTCTTCACTATCTTAAATAAAAAATTATAACAACAACCACATATCCAATGTAATTCATAATTAGGGTCTGAAAAGGATAAAGTATACGCAAACTTTATTCCTACCTTGATAGACAGAGAGAAGAGAAAGCATGACAAAGACGATCTTAAATAAAAATTATGTAATTAAATATTTGTAATAAATTACAAAGCCAAATCTCTCTTTTACTCGATTTAAAACCAGTAAGACTGAAAAAAGGAAACAAAGGAAAAGCAAATCCAAAAAGTAGAGCTGTTAAAGAAAAAGTATAATTTATTTAGATTTAGAGAATAAATAAATAAATATCTCCTTTTATTACTTCTTTTCTTCTTCCCTCTTTTATTCCTAACGACTACTACAGTACTACTATACTAACAGTCTGTTTTCTTTTTCTTCTGTCTCCCTCTCTCCTTAAAGGAGCAAAATTCCTTACGGAGAAACAAAAAGCTATACAAAACTTTACAAAAAACCACAATTCTTCCTAACAAAGTTTTAAGTTCTAACCAATTCTTTGTAGAGCTCGCATTTATTTCTGTGTTTGTCTCTCTCTCTCTCTCTCTCTCCATGGGACTTCAGCATACCATATGGATCTTCTTAGTTCTTGTATATTACGAAGTTAAAGTAATTTTGTCATAAAATTATTACAAGGACTTTTGTTGTCGTTTTCTGGAATATAAAATTTCTGTATTCCATACTTTATTACATAATAATTATTAACATGATGATATTATTTGTTATATTTGGATTTTACGTTTATCAGATCATAAGATCAATCTTAATTTGTAACTGTTTTATAGAATAATTTATATTTTACTTAGGGTCGATACAGACTTTATCCCAAGCTTATAGCCAAATCCTCGTTACACATTTCTTTTTTTACAGGAAGTTTTTACGCATCAATTTTTTTCCAGCAGAGTCCAATGTCAAAGCCGAGTGGAGCAATGACAACAACAGGAGGATTTTTCTATTTATACCCAATAAATTCTTCTCATTTCTTTAATTTGAGATATTATCACTTTATTCCCATTCACAGTATCCAGCCCAAAGGTCATGGATTCGAATCTCATTCACACAAAAAAAATATCTAACAATATACATAAATAGTAGGGCGTTATGCTATATTAGTGTGCTTTAACTAGTTGGGAGTAAGTTACCATATTTTCTTAGTTTATCAAAACTACACTCATTAACAGTTATAGTAATTTCCTCTAAGCGACTTCATAAGTAAAAATGCATATAATTTTTTTTTAAAAAGGGTCAAACACGCTGGACGGTCCAAACAACCAAGAGCTCACCAAAGAGGATCAAAGGCTGCTTTGATGTACGTGGGGCAGCAACTAGAAGTAGCGAGGAACAAGACAAGGTTTCAGCATTTTTGTTTGAGTTTTAAGTTATGTGCACTCATAGATTATAAGTAAAATATGTTTATAAAAAATAATTTAATTTGATATCATTAATAGGTAGCTATAACAGGTTAAGTTATATTATTAGTGTTATTACACTCTTAGTTTATATATATTTAAAAATGCTTTCTTATTTCAATAAGGTCTTGGGCCGTTTTATTATAATCCAAGATAAATATTCTGGGATTAATTTATCTCAAATTTGGTGCAACTCTGGTTTCAATAATTATTATTTTTATATCATACTTTACTCAGGATTTAACACTCCCAAAATTATTAATTCCGAGATAAAACAACAAATTTACGCAGTTCACTGATTCAAGTGTTTTAGATTGGATTGACATACATAAGAGTTTGAAAGGGCGAGTGAATTTCCAATCTCATAATGTTCCCTTCCATTTGGTTCGTATACATGAATTAATATTATTCCATGCATGCATTATCTTCTTTATTGCAGGCCTTTCCAAAAAAAAAAAAAACTTCTGGCAACTAGTTGGCATTTGACAACGTTCATGCAAATTTGCATTCAACGACATGTTCGTTGCGTTTTTCTTTTTTAAATTCATCAAATATTCACCTACATATTTAGAAATCAATAAAATTGTTTATTGTTACAAAATATCATTACGTTAACGCACGAAAAAGTCTAATGCCTGCCGTTGAATTAAGAATCGTGCATAACTTAATTATACTTTATTTGATGGTCTTTGACATGGTATCCACTGCCTCGAATAGAATTTTAAATATAAATAGAACATTAATTCCGAGCATACAAAATTTATTTTATATGTCCTTAAAAGATTTAGCCTCTCACAAGGGGAAAAACTTACTCTCATAAACTAAGGTCCTATTTTTTAATAAAGTAAAAAATTTAAAACAAGTAAGAAAATTAACGTTCCATAAAATTCTTGGAGCGGGTGGGGATTTCAAATTAAACTTATTAGGAATAAGGAAATTGGCTTCAAATAGGTGATTCCTTATTAACTTTGTTATATGCATGTGGTCTATTTTATCAAGCATTCTTCTTAATAATAATTAGTTTCAACTATTTGATCATCAAATATTATATACGAATTTTAACCAAACAAGCTAATGTCTCTTTACTGATTTTCAATTAGTATTAGGTTAGTCTTTTATATTTTATTTCATGAACTTGAGGGGAATTTTGATTATTGTTGCATGTATATTTCTCCAAATCCTTGTTTTGAAATATCGAATGTCAACTTTTGAGAAGGCAAATAATGTTGAGTGACGCGAATATTAGAAGATATTAGATTGAGATCAAGAGGAAGTTTTGTCATAATTGAATTAGAAGGGAAAATGAAAAATCAAATTGTTAAAGACGATTATGTTATATTGTCCTTAAAAGGTTTCGGTGTACGGAAGGATAAGCAATATTTTAAGGTAGCGAAGTGGTTAGAAAAAACGTTTCGTATGCTATAGGCATGGGGAAAAAGATGAAAGGCTAAGAAAATCCATATAAAATTGACACGCGATCAAAATGTCAAATCTTTAAGCTTTCCTTTCACGGTGGATAGATTTATTAAAGAACATAACCGTGAGATGGCTTCACATTTGCTAAAATCACCGTTCTATTAAAGCCAAAAGCTAGTTATTGAAAATATGGTTAATGCTGGTATAAAACAACCTATTCTTACTGCGAGAAGAAGGGGCGATGTTTTTAGGCTGATTCAAAGAAAGATTGTTTTAATTTTATAAACCGATCTAAGGTGGAAGGCAGGGATGCTCGAAAGTGTTGTTAATGAATTTAATAATAGACAAGCGAGTGAAAGTCTCTTTTATTGCAACTTGATTCGAAGGGCTGTGGCTAACTTTTAATCTAGAATTGACTATGAGAGGTGATGTCGTTTCTTTTGATACCACGTTACAAACAAGTTTTGATTTGTGCAATTTATTGGAATAAATCATACCGGCATATATGGTTGTGCTTTTTTATGCGATGAGTCGGCGAATTTTCAAATGGTTATTCTCATTTTTAAAGTCGATAGAGGCATTGCCCGCATACTATTAATTCGAGGAATGGGAATTGCTATTAGAGAAGTGATGTAGAACTTTGGGATCCCCCGAAATTCGTTTGGGCTCACTTAATAATGATAAAGGTTTTTCTAAACTTTTCAACAAGTGTATAAATGTGATTCTATTCTTGGAGTTTGAAGAAACCTTGAGATGATACTTACGATGTATAATATAGAAGAACATAAATGGTTGAAGAATCTTTACAATATTCGACACACATGTGGTCCACTTTTAATAATGATGTCTTTAGTGCTGGATTGAAAGCCTCGTCTCGAAGTGAAAGTACTAATCATGTATTAAACGGGCTTGGTGACTTGAGCACTTATTTGCACATATTTGTCACTATTCATTAGCATGAAGACTTCAAGTAAACAAGGTAGACCTACTCTTCCCAATTTTAGCTCGGGTTTCTATCGTCTACACTCGCAAGATTTATAACTGTTTGAGAAAGAGTTTCTCAAAGGAGCGGGAGCATGTTATATTGAGGCACAAGTATATTGTGATGATCAAGTGTCCAAATATGAAGTAAGAATGCATAATTCAACCAAGAATTTTGTGGAGTTTTCCAAACTTTACATGTGACATGCACTTGCGAAGTTTGAATGTATTTTATGTGCACATTGTCTACTAGTTTTCACTTCTAATAAGGTTAGAGAAATTCAAATATATTTTGAAGAGATGGACCAAAGATGTGAGGAAAAGAATAAAAGATTTGCCAAGCAAAGTATTCTGCAATGGAAATTCGGTATCATGCGAGATTGTTTACACTAATAGTGTGATGAAGACTTGTTACAATCTTGTTTATCTTAGCAAATCTGTTTCGAGAAATTTTTCAAAGACATCTCGAAAATGCTAAGCAGATGACTATCTATACAACACTCTTTATTAACCGACTTGGTAAGAAAAATATAGAAGACAAGGTATTGGATCCTTTGTAAGAGCACCAGGGCGTTCGCAAGAGCGTATTCAAAATCATTGAGAAATCCAAAAAAGAAAAAACTAAATTCATGGGAGAACTAGTAAGTATTATGTAGGTCTTCATTTGATAATATACTTTTGTAATAATCTAATTAGTTTTGTTTGATTATAGTGAAATCTCAAAAAGTTGATGCACCGCCAATAAAAGTTTGTTTGAGAACAATGTATACACTCCTAGTCAGCAACACCGCCTATATCAGAAGTCAATTTACAAGTTAGTTTTTCTTTTATTCTTTTTCATATAAATTTCTTATCTTAAACAATTGTTCTATATTATTAATTTGTCTTTTTTAAGGATCTGCTTTTGACTTGGATTTGGATGACTCAAATGTCTCAATTTTAACCTTGTTACAAGGTGTTGAGAATACTACACAGGTACTCTCACAACGTTAGGGGTAATATAATTATGATTAATATATTTGAATATTTTTTAATTCGAATTATTTCTTATTTGTGTAGCAATCATCTGCAAGTACATGGAAATCAGGACGAAACTACAATTGAAGTGTCATATCTTCACGGAGAATGATGTGATACTATGATTTTGAGGCATTTGGGCAGGAGAAGCTAGTCCTTTAATTTTTAGATAGTAGTATACTTACACACATTCGTAAAAGATCCTTAATTTCTTTTGTTGGATGGTAAATTTTTTTTTAGAAAACTTTTGATTGGTTCGTTGGTTAAAGCAACCAATAACAACTTATATCTGCTAGTTGAACACAAATTTTTCATTACCGAAATCTTCTTTGTTATTGCAGATTTCTGATTATTATATTTAGGTAGAGTATTTGTCGTCTATCACATCCATACTCTTAAAAGCTATTTTGTGAGGAAACTAGTTGACACGCCTTAATTAGTTTTCGAAATGTTTGTATGCGGAGTGTAGCTATGGTTTTCTTGGTGGTTCATGGTTCTAATATTTGTTGAACGATATTTAGATATTGTTTTGTATAAGCGTTTTGTAGCCAAGATGTTGCAACTTGGCATCTCCTCAATAGAAACAGAGAGAGCCTTCAGGCTTTCTTAAGAATCATTTGAACAACAACAATATTTGTTTATGTATTGTGGGTGTACCATTGAAAATACATATAGTTATGACCTTTGAGATGTAGTTAATTGCTGGCACAAAAGTGTTTGATAAGTTAAAAAAAAAAAACAGTCAATTACTTATTGTTAAGAAGATAAAAGAAATAGTGTGAGAATATTTTTATATTATTAATTAAGTTTATGTGCAAAAATTTGGTTAACTAGGGTTAAGTACTAATATTTATAGTTAAATAATGTAACAAGTGTCTTTATTTATTAGTTGGGTGTATACACGAGTGCGGGATAAGTTTTTAAAAAATACGAGGTTTGAATTATTTTCTTCCAGGATAAAATAAAATTTATCTTTGTTAGAACAGCAGTATTTCAAATCCAATAACTTCGAACGCCAAGACTGCAACAAATCACACAAGACTCTATATTTTAATTAATAATTCTTTCAAAGAAGCGACGACGATAATGCTGTGCGAGAATTTACTTTCTTTTCAACTTTTTAAGTCAGTGTAGAAGTGTATTTTCTTATATAAAACCAACAAATTCTTTTCTTTAGTGCAATGTGGGACAACACCCCTTTATTTCCCATCCCTGCACAATCCACATCACTAACCCCAGCAGTACTACAACCAGCAAAGACTTCTGAGTTAAACATTTTTAGTCAAAAAAAAATATACCGCATATATATTGAGAGAATAATTTTTGATATCTCAAAAAGAACTACTAAATTCCTAACATTAGATTTGGGAAAATTGTTTGACCATTTAATGGTCTTGAAGAGCTCTCATTGTGTGGTATTATTGTCTGTTACAAAACGTTTTCTTTTACCAATTGTAAGAATATTCATTAGCCATTACTATCCTTCATTACATTTTTGCAAATACTACATTAGTTTCAGCCATTGAATAGTCTTTATGGTTTTTAATATTCTTTAATCTGGGGAAATTACCATCAGGGTATTACCCTCTACCCATTTTGTTGCCTATATAAATTATCCTTCAACTTCACTTTAAAAGGTATAAAAGATAAAGAGACAAATTCATCTATTGTTCTTTTCTTGTGCTGGATTTTGTATAAGATAAATCTTTATTAGATTAAACTATTTTATGCGATACTGTGCAAAATATCGTAAGAGACGATATATTAATTGGCAATTAAATTCTTAACATTTTCCGTAAGATTTCCAACAATATAAAGGTCAAATATTATATTTCGTACATATAAATTAAATCTTAACATTCAATATTGAGTTGTTGACCTGATTAGTCCTAATTGAACGTTTCAAGATTGGGAAGCAGGTGGCATTGGAAAAAGTATTTTTCGAGAATGTTATGTCAAACAGCTATTTTGCGTAAAATACCGTTTTTGAAATACAAAGAAAGATAAATTTAGAAAATTTGGAAGTTTCTGAAAATCAGCTATTCATGGGTAGTCTTTTTTTCAAAAAATAAAATAATCTAATTGGATGATTTATTCATTTTTAATATGAAAGGCGCGTTATAATATGTTTGGTGGTGTTTCCATCCAGCTGTTTTTCCCCATTTTACTTGAGATTGAAGGTCAATCTTCAATACTAAAATATCCTATGTAAACAAAAAAGAAAATGTAATATATACACGCTAACTAACCCTTGACTTAATTAGCCTCACACTAATCATTTACTTTACTCTGAGCTATATTTATATTCATAACTATAGGTTATTGAGTGATTATAACAACAAATAAATTTTTATCAGTCGACACCTACTTCGATGACAAATTATTTAGCACTAATAATGCGTGAAGAGTAAAAACTTACTCGCATACGATGTTTACACTAAATCAACAGATTCATTACATGTATATGTACACTCACATCATTCAATTACTTAATTATGGTTAGTTGATATGATTTGATTTGAACATTGACCGGAAAAAAAAGTACAGTATAATTACCGTGTGTGTAGTGTGACTCTCACATGGCCATGGGGATTGCCCCTAACATTGTTAAGATAGTAACTTACTCGTACTCAATATTTATATCTAATTAATTAAAAAATATGTGACATATATGTGACATTTTTTGTATACACTTATATCACTTAACAATAGCTAATTAATACATATTTTACTACACATCACGTAATCATGATTAACTAATATTATAAGCGTAAAGTCGTGCGACACTCTAAAAAAGAACTAGACAGCCATTTATATCAATCTGAAAATCTACTTACTGCTTTTATTATGAGAAAATCAGTATATGTAGTTATTGAATTCGGCTAGCAGAATCTGTATAGACTATAGTTAATGATAATTAAGGAATGATAATTGATGATTTGCTTCCTTTTCATTACAAAAACTAGTAAAAAAGATAATTAATTTGACGCGTAGAACACTAAAATAAACTAAAATAAACATTCCATTTGGAGTCTAGAAGAACGACCGTCACAAAACGAAACAGAAAAATTCCAGAAAAAAAGAAGGAACGTCAAGACAGCCGTTACTCTTAGGCCGTTTTGTTCGTGCACGAACATCTTTATAATTGCCATTCGTTTTATCGGCATTTCACTATAACGGTCTAATTTTTTCTGAAATCGATTTTTCATGTTACTTTTTTATAACAACATTTTACCTATAACAGCTGTGACATTCATTATTACAATTATACACTCTTTGTAAAATTATCTCTCTGTAATAGCCATACTCAAATAATATATAATAATATTTTGTAAGAAATATATTACGGTATGTATAAAAATAAAATGTTAAAAATTTATGGTAATCATCATTAATGTCATACAAATAGTAAATTTCAAGTACGCATACCTAAAAGGATAAAAAATATATTTCTCATAGTACTCTGATTTAGTCTTGCAAAATTTCAAAAACAATTCAAGTGTTATATTATCACTAAGAGACCAGAATTTACGAAATGACCTACAATCGTAAAATTCTTACGTCAAACTTGAAATATTTAAGTTTTCCATTAATTTTAAATGCATATTTTCCTTAGATTTTAAATCTTTATGGTATAGTACAACTAATTATGGATTTATTAGTAACTTATTAGTATTTTCAGTTTTTAATTAATGAAAGATGAAAATTAATTGAGATTTTAAAATTAACAAGTATTTTGTTTTATTTTATAATATCAAAAGTAGAGAAAAATATTTTTTTGCGTACTTTGGTTATAACAGCTAAATGAGATTTAAACATCAAATACCAATATACATACATAACAACACCTCACTATAACATAAAATTTTTGGATAAATGTTGCCATGATAGAGGGGTTTGACTATATATAAAATATAGGGAGATTAAAATACATGAATTGTGATATTGATATTAATAATGTGTTACTAATGGTAATATAATGGAGTATTAAATTACACTGAGAGAAACTGAATGCGCGGGCTAGACGTGTTATAAGTTACAGACTTATCCAATTATTCTTCTATGCCGGCCCGGCGACCATGTGGACATACAAACACATTATTTTATTAGAAAGTTAACACTTTTTGTCTTTTTCATCATTAGAAAGATAATACATTAAGCCATCAAATGCGCCTTAAATCTAGTTTGATTGCAATTGGACTATTTTTTTTTACCATAATAACCGTCGACTTACTTATGGAAGATTTAATTTATCATCCAATACAAACGTTAGATAAATTATATGATTTCTGTTTAAAGAAGATTGATATAACTGACTATAAATAAAACAGGAAATGAAATAACTTTACAGAAATTTCCTGCGTTTTATTACGGATAATGTTCTGTGTCATTTTGTCTTACTTACTACCCTTATCCAAAGATAGTTAATTGACACTCCTTTGCAGAAAAATTGCACAGTGTAAATAGCAAAAAATATTTTATGTATATACACTACTCCATGTCAAATCCTCTTGATCTTTTCTCGTGTTTAATTAGTTTTTCATATTTTAAATTTTCTTAGTAAGTTTATATTCATCACTATCTTAAATAAAAAGTTATAACAACAACCACATATCCAGTGTAATTCATAATTAGAGTCTAAAAAAGATAGAGTATACGCAAACTTTATTCTTGTCTTGATAGACAGAGAGAAGAGAAAGCATGACAAAGACGATCTTAAATAAAAAGTATGTAATTAAAATAATATTTGTAATAAATTACAAAGCCAAATCTCTCTTTTACTCGATTTAAAACCAGTAAGACTGAAAAAAAGAAACAAAGGAAAAGCAAATCCAAAAAGTAGAGCTGTTAAAGAAAAAGTATAGAGAATAAATAAATATGTCTTTTCTTCTTCCCTCTTTTATTCCTAACGACTACTACTACTATACACACTAACAGTCTGTTTTCTCTTTCTTCTGTCTCCCTCTCTCCTTAAAGGAGCAAAATTCCTTACGGAGAAACAAAAAACTATACAAAACTTTACAAAAAACCACAATTCTTCCGAACAAAGTTTTAAGTTCTAACCAATTCTTTGTAGTGTTCGCATTTATTTCTGTGTTTGTCTCTCTCTCTCTCTCTCTCTATATATATATATATATAGAAGGGTCGCCTGAAAATGTCAACTCCGACCGCCCCTTCTCCTAAAATCACCGCCAAGTAATTCTACTTCTCCGCCGCCGTCAACTCCACAAGCTCCACCTCCGGCCACCCCAACCCCACCAGCAAACGCTCCTCCTCCGGCCACCCCAACCCCACCTGCAGCAACCCCACCACCAAGAACCACCCCATCACCTCCAGCAACAAGTCCTCCACCAACAACAACTCCTACCCCACCAGCAACATCAACTCCACCACCAACATCAACAACTCCATCACCACCATCAACAACTCCATCTCCTCCTTCGCCGCCGTCAACCACCCCATCGCCGCCGTCTGGTTCTTCACCATCACCGCCGTCTAGAGGGAATTCACCGCCAACACCTTCCCGGAGCACTCCGGTGCCATCTGGTGGAGGAAGGCAATCACCACAGGAGTCAGATGGGGGAGGGTCATCATCGGGAATATCGACAGGGGTAGTTGTGGGAATTGCTATTGGTGGTGTGGTAATACTGTTAGTGTTGAGTTTGTTGTTTGTATGTTGCAAGAAGAAGAAGAAGAGGAGAAATCATCAAGATTATTATGTTCCACCACCACAAGGAGTCAAAGGTAACATCTTGTTTGTCTTTTTTTCAGCCGAATTTGGTTTTAGTTGTCTGTTACACTTTTTTTTTTTTTTTTTTGATTCATCAAATATACTACTTGTTCTGGAGCCTGGACAATTGAGTACCTTGTTTGGGTAAAATTCACAAATAGCCACTTTTCAAGTGGAGTTTCAAATTCCAGCCTGTTGAATTTGAAATTTCTATCATAATGGCTATTTTTCTTAAGATCTTGTTTTATTTTGATTTTAATTATCTCTTGCACATTTTTTTAATTCATCAAATATACTTGTTCTGGAGCCTGGACTATTCAGTACCTTTTTTGGGCAAAATGCATAAAGATTCAAGCTTTAAGGGTGTGTTTGGTATGAAGGAAAATATTTTCCATGCAAAATGTTCTATTAGACAAGTCATTTTCCTCCTTTTTAAGGAACTTGTTTTCCTAGAGAAATTCTTTTCCAAAACCAACAAAATTGGAAAGCATTTTCTGAAAAATATTTTCCTCCATACCAAACACGTCTTACGTGTCTATGGATAGCTTTTCCTGTGAATATTTACAGAGTTTTGCATTATGACAAAATTTTGTCATCCATTATGTATAATTTTAGTTCTGGTTGATCATGAACAGGAGGTTGTTGACTTTTTTTGACCATCTAGTTTAATTGTAAAAAGGCTTTGTGGGGTTTAGTATCAATATTCAGATAATTAGCTGTGATAAAAAGTGATGAGCTTGAAAATTTGTTGGACAAACTTTGAAGTTGTATGCACTTAAAACATTGTAAATTCGTTTGTTCTGATATTTTTTGACTACTATAGTGAAATGCTGTTATAGAGAACATATTATAATAAATATTACATGAAAGATCGGTCCCACTGAGAAAATGGTTGTTATAGAGAATGACTGCTATAGAGAGGTCATGTATAAGCCATTGGGTTTTTTGAGAGCCTTATGACAATTTGTCATCATGTATAAGCCATTGGGTTTTTTGAGAGCCTTATGACAATTTGTCATTGTCATCCGAAATTTGTTCAGCTCAAAGTATCAGTGGTTGTCCTTCAACTTATTGGTCAATAAATTTGTTTGTTAAACGTGATAGTATCTTTTTTCTTTGTACGTGAAAGTGAATGTCCCTTGATGTTGTCATGTTGGTGAGACCATATGCAATATTTATGACTAATGTTGATAGTGTTTGTCAGCTGACCAGTATGGTGGGCCTATGCAACATTGGCAGCAAAATGCTCCACCTCCGGCAGATCATTTAGTCACAATTCCGCCTAAACCGTTACCTCCGCCACCTTCACATGCTCCACCACGTGCACCTTCACCTCAGCCTCCATCTTACATGAACAGCAGTGGAGCATCTTCAAACTATTCCGGGTCCGAAGTTGGGCCTTCTCCGGCCATGTCCTTAGGTTTCTCCTCACAGAGCACATTCATGTACGAGGAATTGGTTCGGGCAACTGATGGCTTCTCAGATGCTAACCTTCTTGGACAAGGTGGTTTTGGATATGTGCACAAAGGAGTCCTTCCTAATGGGAAAGAGGTTGCAGTTAAACAGCTTAAGGCTGGGAGCGGACAAGGTGAACGTGAATTTCAGGCGGAAGTTGAGATTATTAGCCGAGTACATCACAAGCATCTTGTGTCTCTCGTTGGATACTGCATTACTGGTGCTCAAAGATTGCTCGTTTATGAGTTTGTTCCAAACAATACTTTGGAATTTCATTTACACGGTAAATCTAATTTACTCCCTCTCTAGTAGAAAAAGCTTCAAATCCTGGATCCGCCTCTGCCTTAAACATGCTGATCTTTCTACTAATCCAAATTCTTATACTTGGAATTTCTTAGGAAAGGGAAGGCCTCCATTGGATTGGCCAACGCGACTAAAGATTGCTCTAGGGTCTGCTAAAGGACTGGCATATCTTCATGAAGACTGTACGTTTTTTCTCTCTTTCTTATTCTTGATTTCCATGGTTAATAAATCATGTATGCGAAATGAATCGTTTTCTCTCACAGGTCAACCTAAAATCATTCATCGTGATATCAAGGCAGCTAATATACTTCTCGACTTCAATTTTGAGGCCAAGGTAACAGTCTTTTGCACGTCGATTTAAGAATATGTAGCATTTTGTTTGTGTGATTTTTGAATCATTTGCGGTGATTTTCCAATCCCTTTTATAAATAGTTTTTGCAAATTATACATTATGGATTCCATCAGAAGCTGAATTCAGTTGTACTTATCTAGTAAATACTGTATCCTCAAAGAAGCTTTTTTGTTTTCTCAGGTTGCTGATTTTGGACTTGCTAAGCTAACTTCTGATGTTAATACTCATGTCTCCACCAGAGTGATGGGAACTTTTGGGTAAGACTTGGATTCTTGTGTCATAATTAGTTACTTCCTTTTCTTAACCTTGTTAGTGATATTCCTGATTAAAAAAACAGGGCTTTTTACACATTTGGTTGCTCACCCAAAAAATATACATATAATTATGTATAAGATATGTATATAACAATTAATATACAAAAATATACATTTGCTGGCTATTATTTTGGTTTGCTGCTTCTTTTCCATTTGATCATTTAGTAGATTTGACGTGTTTCTTCGTTATTGCCTATCCTAGGTATTTGGCTCCAGAATATGCGTCTTCTGGAAAACTTACGGATAAATCAGATGTATTTTCCTTTGGTGTAATGCTTCTAGAATTGGTAACGGGACGTCGGCCTGTTGATTCCAATCAGTCATACATAGAAGATAGTTTGGTGGACTGGGTGAGTAGTAGTTATGCAGATGTGTGGGCCCTTTTTTAATTTTCCTTCCACTAGTTCTACAGTTTTGATTTTCGTTCGGTATGTTTCAGGCACGGCCATTGCTCACACAAGCTTTAGAAGATGAAAAGTTTGATGCCCTTGTTGATCGTCGGCTAGGTAATGATTATAACCATAATGAGATGGCTCGTATGGTTGCTTGTTGTGCTGCTTCTGTCCGTCATTCAGCAAAGCGTCGACCAAAAATGACTCAGGTGAAATTCCATTTTGCATTAAAGATTATTTTATTTGTAGTGAATAGACATTAAAAGTAAAACATAGAAAGCATTGATGAAGTTTCGAGTTACGATAAGCTGCAACCTTGTACAGGTGAGAAATATTGAAAATGATGTTTAGAAGTTCCACATACACTCAACTTTTTACCCTTGATATTTTGTACTAAATTAAAGCTATAAAGCACTAGTTGTGATGCTCTAGTCAAGATGTAGATTGCAAACTTAAAGACCTACTATCTGCAAGCTTCAAGGGGTCGTTTAGATGTTGGTTAGGTAGTGAATTATTCATGTATTAAAACCAGCATAACTAGTACTCCCTTTGTCCACTATACTAAAAATAGATGCCATTTTTACTCGTCCAGTTTGTTTACCATTTTAACCTTATCATTAATTACTATATAATTATTTCTAATTCATTTCCCAGCATATAATTATTAGGTGTGATATAGTAAATTACTATTTTATTTATCGTTTCTTAAGGAGTGTGCGCCAAGTCAAACATGGACAAGTTAACATGGACGGAGAGAGTACCATGATTGGTAGCATTTTAGTTGTTGGGTATAAAATTTCAGCACACCAAGTACGATGACGGGTTATCAACAATCCCACGTAACAAATACATGTACAAGTTATGAGGGGATCTATGTATTATTTATTATGCAGGGCAGGGGTGGAGCCACGTTAGCTCCATGGGGTTCATCCGAACCCCCTCGGCAAAAAATTACAGTGTATTTTTAAAGTTAAAATTATTTTATTATGTATATATAGTAGATGTTGAACCCCCTGACTTCTTCGTGTATTTACCTTTTAGAATTTTTGAACCCCTTAGATGAAAATCCTGGCTCCGCCACTGATGCAGGGTAGAAGATAGAATAACTAAACTCTGCATAACTAATCCCTGTGTTGCTAGTCTAAAAAAAAATCCCTGTATTACTTGCATAACTCTAACCAGCAACCAAACAACCACTAAGTTTATACCGTATAATTGAGCAGGTTCTTAGAGCTTTGGAAGGAGATGTCTCATTATCAGACCTTAATGAAGGGATTAAACCCGGACACAGCACAGTATATAGTTCATATACAAGTTCAGATTACGACGCACTCCAGTACAATGAAGACATGAAGAAATTCAGGAAGATGGCACTAGCGACAAGTCAAGAATATAACAGTAGTGATCAGTACAGTAATCCGACAAGTGAATATGGGCTATACCCGTCTGGATCAAGTAGCGAAGGCCAACGCACAAGGGAAATGGAAATGGGTAAGGTGAAGAAAGATAGCAGAGGATTTAGTGGAAGTAAAGGCTTCAGTGGAAATTCTTAGTGCAAAGAACTCCATTTCTGTATAATCTTTCAACCTAACACTTTAAGATGTGAAGGGTCATTTTACTTGTTCAATAGACAGGGTTTTTTTTCCAGTGTTTTTTTTTTTAAATGAGAAAAGTTCTTCATTGTATGTATAATGGCTTTTACAACAGAGGGATGAGTTATACTGTTAATTCTTTTATTCTATTTCTTAAATGGTCATTTGACAGTTGGATTTGAATCAACTGATTGGTAGATGACAAAACCAAGCAAGTTGTATGTAGTGTTTTGAGTAGTTTATTCAACTTTGAATTTTCTCTTCTTTTGAATCCAAGCTGTCAGGACAAACTGCTGACTTTTTTTTTTAACAACTGTGAATATGTCACGTTTGGAGGCATCTCTAACTGCTGAATTCTTACAAGATGCGCATATCCTACGTGCACAGCATCATTAAGACTCTTTGAAGCACATTCAATCGCATAATGTAAGGGCAGTTTGTGCACGCCTTTACGATTTCACTGAGGGTGTGTTAGGTATGAAGGAAAACATTTTTCGGAAAATGTTTTTTAATTTTCTCATGTTCGTTTGGTCAAAAATTTTGAAAAACATTTTCTTTAGGAAAACAAGTTCCTCAAAAATAGGGAAAATGACTTTCCTAATAAAAGTAGGGAAAACAAGTTCACAAGTACATTCCACCAACCATCCAACCCACCCTCAACCACCAAACCCCAACCACGCCCACCACCCCACCCCTTGCCCTCACTCCCCACCCCACCCCCTCCCAAAAATAATTTTGTTTTGGAAAAAAAAAGTTTTGAATTTTTTTTTTTTTTGGTTTTTTGCACCACTCACCTTCACCCCCACCCCCCAACTATCAAACCCCAACCACTTCCGCAACCATGCACCACCCCACCCTCCAACCACTCCTGCAACCCATACACCACTCCCCCACGCTGCACCCTACCCCCACCCTCACCCTACCCCCACACCCCATTTTTTTTTTTTTTAAAAAAATTTCTTTTGGGTTTCTACATGACCACATCCCTTCAGCCCTTCCCCCTCTCCCTCCCAACCATGCCACCACTCCACACCCTACCCCCACCCCGCACCCCACCCTCCCTAATTTTTTTTTTTTTTTCAAAAAACATTTCTTTTTCGTTTCTACACCACCACATCCCTCCCCCCTCCCCCCCCACTGAACCCACCCTCCCCCATTTGGGGTTTGGGGGGGGGGGTGGGGGGGGGGGTGGGTGGTTGTGGGGTTTGGTGTGGTATGGGTCCCCGCGAGGTGGGGGGGGGGGGATGTGGTGGTTTAGAAAATTCAGAAAAAAAAATTTAATGCTAAAAAAAAAATAAAAAATTTGGGGGTTGGGGGTGGCGGCGTGGGGGTTGGTGGTTGTGGGGGTTGGTGTGGTATGTGTCTCTGCGGGTGGGGGGGTGGAGATGTGGTGGTTTAGATGGGGGGTGGGGGTGGAGTTGTGGGGCTTTGGTAGGTATTTTCCTGAAAATATTTTCTACCAGCCAAACGAACATGAAAAAATAAGTAAGAAATTCACTTATTTTCCGCTACCTAAACGAACATGAGAAAATAAGTAGAAATTCACTTATTTTCCAAAAACACATTTTTCAGGAAAACATTTTCCTCTATACCGAACACACCCTGAATATCTGCTTCTACGTTCCATCAGCGCAAGTACCACGTAGTTCATCCATTAACGATTAGATAGATGAGAAATTACCGAAGTATTTCTTGTTATTGCTAGATTTGTACCCGAATGATTTTTATAGGCCACACCCTTGGATGCTAAAGGGTTGAATTTTATAAATTTTAAGGCAGTTCCTCTAGTACATATGCTTGTTTGTCCAGATTTTCTTCATTCATTCGATTTCTTATCCAGATTGTAAATTGGACAAGTTATTAGAAAATCTAACCTCTCATATGAAGAAAGCTTGACTAAATGTTTAGATAATGTTGATTTATGTTTTTTGGTGCATAAACAAGTACTACCATTAATTGTTTAATGGAATTAGGAAGTGGTCCTTTGTGGGGAATTCAGTGGTAACATGTTACACAAAAGAAAAGAAAAAGTTAAAAAGGGGTATCCATCAAATGGTCAAGACAACCTTTTTGCACATGCAAGAAAAACATGGGGACAAGTCACAAGAATTTGGCAGTTGCAAGTTGCTAAGATCTCACCATATTTATTGACTTTGTTAAAACTTCAGCACATGGGTTTTTCTGCCAACTGTTGTATCTTATCAGTTGGTTGTATTATTCTGGTATGTTTGTTTGGTTAATCATTTATTTGGTGTTGTTGGTAACCAAAGGGGTAGGTTTAAGGTTGAGGGTTCCAGCTTGTCCCAATAATCCCATTTTTTTATTAGATAAAAAACAATCAGCTGCGAAGCTAACCTTTTCTTTAAGAGAGTCACAAAATTAAAAAAAAGTAAATATACAAAGAATTCAAAGGCAATTCAACATATATTATATATATCTTGAAAAATAACTTTGATCTTGTATATACAGTCAGGGGCGCATCCAGCCTTATAAATGGGGGTTCAATTGAACCTCTAACTTTCGACACGGAGCATAAATTGATGTGCAAAAAATTATTATAATTGTAATATATAGTAGATATGAACCCATAACTTTAAAAATATAATGGGTTCAATACTAAAAATCTTAAGATTGTACCCATATAATTTAAATCTTGGATCCACATCTGTATACAGTGTAATTTTTCGGCGAAGAGATTCGGATGAACCCCTTGTGCCTCTAGCTCTGCCACTGGTGGTGGAGCTACTCTTGTTCAAGGGGTATTAAAATGACTCTCCTATGCTGGAAATTATACTATGTAGATAGGTAATTTTTTATTATATTTATTTATGTATATCTACTGTATGTTGAATCCCCTTGGTTTCTTCATGTGGTTATATCTTTATATTTTGACTTAGTAAAAATTCTAACTCCGTAGTGTGATCAACTATATAAGACGAATTTCCAATTTAAAACACAATGCAAATAGATATTTTCCTGCGAAGCAGTAATGCAATTTGAACATAAAAACCCCATCTATTTTTAAGACTCAAAGGTGTGCTTAGCGGTTAATGAAGTGGATAAAAATTATGAGAGACTAGAGTTCAAATTCTAACATAGACAAAGAAATGTTAACTTTTTTGATATGTCTAAACATTAGTGGTAGAGTTTTAGTACCAATGTTGGTGGAAGGTAATAGATGTCTGATGAAGTAATTGGCAAAGCACATACTGATCCAAACACCACTTTCAGAAGGAAAAAGAAACAGAACCAACCATTTTCAGACTCCACTTCAGTGTCAAAACAACATTGTGCACTATAGGCCTATTTGTGGAGAACTTTTGGGCCGAATATGAAGAGTAGGAGACTGATGGACCATGCTAAGGCCCATGAATAACTAGGAAGCAATGATTAAGCTGAAGGTGGTGAGGAAAATTATAGCCCAATATCTTTGGGTGATCTAGTTTATAAAATAGCCAGCAAATGTATATATTTTGTACATTTATACATAAATATCCATATACTATACATATCCATATTATACTATACATATAATATACATATACTGTACATATAATATACATATCAATGTATATACTTTGTATATTTGGACCACTGCAGGTAATGAAGTTTGGCCGATAGAACGATGGAACATTTACGTAAGAAGCCCAAGATGGTGAACCATTGGCCCGTGCCTGGTGATTTGATCTGATGGGCCTCTGCCACTACTGGGTGCCAAAATTAGAGTAGAAAATGAGAACCGAGAGACAAGGAAGTTGGACTAGTAACTGATGACTTATTAGTGCATGAAAGTTGAATCATACTGTATTTTGTACACAAAAAGTGTAAAGATTTTTTACAACTAAAGGTTCGTTAAAAGTCAATTACAATTAAGTGGACATAACAAGATAATATGTTAACCTAAAAAAGATGATAGTCCACTTGCCACAAACATATACATGCCTATACAAAATTTTCAATTGATTTTATAGAGACAAGGAAGTTCTATTAGTAGTTGAATTTTAAGTGTGGTTTGATTGCATCTCGTGAATTGTGCCAAACGTATGTGAAGATATTGACTACCTAAGAGAGAATTTAGATGCAATTGCTTTTCTTTTATGAGGACAAATTAAAATAGGTAGAGTAACTTTCTAGATATTTTTTCAAAAACTTTAGCATATGAGATTTGTTGGGATGAATATTTTGATATATGAATTGTACGTGAAGCTGGTGACTCTTTTGATTTGCTAATGCATAAGTAAAGAAGTGTACCGTTTCAATGGTAAAAAAGTTTGAAGTGCATGAAAATTGACCCGATTTTACACCTTGATAGTATAAACTTCACTTACATTGTATTATTAAAAGTCAATTTACAGCTAAGGGATCATGACAAGATGATTGTTAACATGAAAAGATGATAAAGCCACCAGCTCCCTAATTTGTTTAGAACATCTTCAGATCCTATTTGTTTCCTTTCATGGAAGTTGATTTTCTCTTAAAAAAAAAAAACACAAGAAAAGAAAAAGCGGAATACAGGGATAACCTCATAAATTTGCTAGTAAATTTTATTTAATCACTAAATCTATTTCAATTGATCACCTGAACACAAAATAAAGTGTTTCTTAGATATTAATTCAAATTTAAGGAAAAAGAATTGCACTATTATCAAGCGTTTTTTACGTAAATAAGTTACTATTTAAAATATGTCGCCTCCTTTAATCATATACATCGCAACATCAGCCTCAATTGGAACATGTTTGATATTTTATGACTTATTGGAACTAATTGTATAAATAAAAGAGGTGACATATCTTAAACGATAATTAACTTATCTACGTAATAGGCGCTAGAAAATATCTACAGAAACGTTTTCAAAATTTGAATAAAAAATATTTAACAGGAATATTTTATTATGTGTTCAACTAGTCAATAAGTTATAGTTGGGATTATTAATAAAATTTTAATAACAAATTTAAAGGATTACATGTATTCTGCCATAAGAAAAATATTGGGAAAATGAGTGAGAGGAGAGGATAACCCCAAATGGAGAAAATAATGATATTAACTACCAATTCAATTTCAACACATATTGGAGGGGAAACTCTTGTAACTGTTTTAGCTAAAAAAAGAAAAATTCAATGACAACTCTTCAGCTCCTTCCTCAGTTCCCTTCCCTTCAAAACCCTAACTTTACCATTATCCACTCTTCAACACCCTCAAGATTTCCAACTTGCAAATTCAACCCCCAAAAGATTCAAACTTTCAATCACTATACATATAACAAACCTCAAAATCAATGCTTTATATGTAAAGGGGTTAAAGATGAGACAAAAAAGACAGTTTTGGACCAAGAAGGAGGTGGAGGTGATGGTGGTGGAGATGGTGGTGGTGGTGGAGATGATGAACAATTGGAGGGGCAAAATGGGGTTTTGCCAGAATGGTTGAATTTTAGTTCAGATGATGCTAAAACTGTTATTGCAGCAGTGGTTATATCACTTGCATTTAGGTCATTTGTAGCTGAGCCAAGGTTTATACCTTCTTTGTCTATGTATCCTACATTTGATGTTGGTGATAGAATTGTAGCTGAAAAGGTAATTCTTTTGCCTGATGTTGTTAGAAATATAATTTTGAATATTTCAAGTTCATGCACTTTGATGTTATGTATGTCGCTTTTAGGATATCTATGTGATTAGATGCATAGAATTTAAATGTTATTAGGTGCATTTGTGTTTATGAGATGACCAAGTTCATAGTGAAAGTGTGAAAGCATTTAGTAGTTTAATATCTAGAATTATCCTTTAGCACCTATATATACCCTCTTTGTAATGTTATTATGTAAGAGTGGAGTTCTTTATAATGATATGAAATGAGCATAATGTCTCTCTCCCTCTTCCATCCTCTTTGTATCCTGTGATATTATCAAGGGCCCGCCTTATATTTCCAACAAATGTGAGTTGAACTTAAATGAAGTAGTGAGGATTTATATAGCGGGCCCGACTTGTTTGAGACTGACGCGTAGTTGTTGTTGTTAATGTAGTTGAACTGGGCTTTTTACACATTTGACCGCTCGGCCAAAAATAATTACAACCGCTAGCCAACCAGTGGCGGATCCAAGATTTTCACTCAAGTGGTCCGAAAAAAAATAACAAAAGCTAAACATAAGAAATAATGTTGTCCCTCAGACGCTGGAGAGAATTTTGAACACCCTAGACCCCTTGAGCTACTGCTAACCTTTTGGATTTGTTTAGGGTATTCAAAACTTGTACATGTACACAAACACAGATTATCTAGCCCATATATACAAGTGTAATTTTTTGCCGAGTGTGTTCGGATAAAATTACACATTAATTCTGTATAAAATATGTATATTGCAATTAATATGCATTTGTTGGCTATTATTTTGGTGGGTGGCTATACAATGTAGAAATTCAGTGTAAAAACAGTCTAGCTGTGATGAATCATCAAAACTAATAGAGATGATCCATATAAGCTGACCCTGGTTATTTTGGGATTGAGAAGCAAAATGGGGTTTTGCTAGAACGGTCAAATTTTAGTTCAGATGATGCTAAAACTGTTTTTGCAGCAGTGGTTATATCACTTGCATTTAGGTCATTTGTTGCTGAGCCAAGGTTTATACCTTCTTTGTGTATGTATCCTACATTTGATGTTGGAGATAGAATTGTAGCTGAAAAAGTAAGTTTATTTTTTTTTGACTATATGTTTGTGAGTTTATTCCTCTGGTTGTTGATAAAAATGAACTTTGCTGAGTGTAGTTGGTCTCGAGTCTTGATAAAGGTGGAGTTTTAAGGTAGGTTGAATACCAGTGTAAAAGTAGTTTAACTATGACAAATCCTATATTGCTCGGATTCTTTGAAAATGTTGCAAGGTGTGTGTTGGATCTTCCAAAAGTAGGCATATTTGGAGGAACCGCTGTCTGGGCGCAACATTTTTGAGAGTCCCGAAGCGAGGCTCAAAACATGTTGAATGAATGGGCTGAGTGTCGTATCAAGGCTCTAAGACATACTTTCCTTGAAATGTAGTCTCTGGAAGAGGACACAATGTTGATATTTCACTTTATCGTGATGTTTTTACAATTTCTTTGTCCATATATTTGTTATTCATGATTTAACTTGGATAAACATCTATATTTGTATTTTGCATCATGTTTTTTTCACTAAAGCCCACACTTTATTTGGGAGGTCCCCAAGCCTTAGAGCTTTTTTGCGCTTATTTTTTTGATAAAGTGGAGGAACCGCTACTGGGTGCGTCAACATTTTTGAGAGTCCGAGCGGCATAGGATGAATCAACAAAATGAATAGAGGTGATTCATATAAGCTGACTCCGACTAGTTTGGAATTGAGGCACAATGTTGATAAAGTTGGACACTTTTTTGCTGAATGTTTCCTTCTGATTTAACTAATAACATCTGATGTATTTAGTAGCATGTTTGGCACTTTTGGAGAAAATATATTTTTTTAGAAACTGGCCACGCTTTTAGGAGAAAATAAGTGATTTTAGGGAGTAGCAAACCTTTTCCCAAAAAAAAAAAAAAAACACTTTGGAGAAAATATACTAAGAAACAGTTTAAAAAAGCTTGACCAAACAACCAATTGCTTCTCAAAAGTTCTTTTCGAATTAATTAGCCAAACAAAAAGTGCTTCTCACCAGAAGTAGTTTTTCGAGAAACACTTTTCAAAATGAACTGGTTTTAGAAGCTTGGCCAAACATGCTAAGTTTCCAACATTTGATGTTGGGGCAAATCGAATAGTGGGGGAATCAAATGTTGGATGCAATTGAAATGTAGAGGACAACATTTTTGTGGAATTTATGCTTCTTGGTCCCTCCTAGACCTAATGTTGAATTTGAAATGAAAATGTTAGTATCAGAAGTATAGATTATGTTGCTCAGACTCTCCAAAAATGTTGCCGCACCATGTCGGACCCTCCAATACTCTACTTTTGGAGGATCGGACATGCACCCGTTAGGATTTTTTGAAGCGTCTGAGCAACATAGAGTATAGACGTTGAAACATGGAATAGTTTGACTCTTAAATATGATTTTAGGATTGTAGAACTTACAGTGATTAGTGATTGCTTTGCTATTATTATCAGTTGTAAATGCATCAAATTGCCCTTGATGTTAGAGATAGAATTGTAGCTGAAAAGATAATTTGTTTTATCTTTGACTATATGTTTTGTAGTTCTTATTCCTCCGGTTGTTGATGAAATTGAACTTCGCAAACATTATTGGTATCGAGTCTTGATATAGGAGGAGGATTAAGGTAGGTTGAATGCCAGTCTAAAAATAGTCTAACTATGATGAATCATTAAAATGAATAGAGATGATTCGTATAAGCTGACCCCGGCTAGTTTGGGATTGAGATGGAATTGATATATAAGGAAGATAGTGATAAAGTTGGATCCTTCTGATTTAATTAACGACAGTTGTTGTAGTTAAGTTTTCAACATTCGATGTCGGAGACAAATTGAAATGCAGGGAAATCAAATATTGGGACGAATAATGCTTCTTTTATTGCTTTCTCCTGAGAGGCTAAATGTTGAATTTGAAATAGAAATGTCAGCATCAAGAAGTATAGTCATTGTAACACGGAGTAGTTTGACTTTGTATTTGGTTTTAGGAGTGAAGAAGTTGTAGTAATTAGCGGTGAGTTGCTATTGTATCAGTTGTAAATGCATCAAAGTACCTTTTACTAGGTGTCAGAGAATTACCTGCAAATTGCATCTATATCATTCTTGCAAAATAGTGTTTTTTGTTAATGCTGTTGTGTACCTGTGTTGCAATCATCAAGAGACAATTAGCTGAGGCTATGAACTGGGAACACATGTTTAACCTTCCTAAAGAATCTTATTGAACTAAAGTTAAGCTTCCTAAGAATTGGTTCTTTCCATCTTATTTCTCACCTGATGTCCTTCTATGTGTGTAATTATTAATATGCCGAATCGATTATTTCAAAGTCATTTTTGTTTGTAACATATGATGATCTTATGCAGGTCAGTTACTATTTTAGAAAGCCATGTCCGAATGACATAGTAATATTCAAAGCTCCTCCAGTTCTTCAGGAAGTAGGATACACAGATGATGATGTCTTTATTAAGAGGATTATTGCAAAGGAAGGTGATATTGTCGAGGTGAGTTCACTACATAATACAAGCAGTACTACTATTTTTTAATCGGAAAAGGCTCAAATATGCCATCGAACTATCAGAAAAGGCTCATTCATGCCACTCGTTAATAGTTGGGCTCAAAATTTTTTAAAAACACATAAAACTATTAATGAGTGGCATGAATGAGCCTTTTCTGATAGTTTGATGGCATATTTGAGCCTTTCCATTTTTTAATTGCTATGAACTTGAACTGCTGAGTTGTCACTGATCAGTTGGTATTTCATAGCCAACACTATTTTCTGTTATGTTGACTCCGCCACCCTCTACCCTTAAATGGCTATATAAGCAATGAAATGGTTGATAGGATGCCTGGGTGACAATACCCTCATATTTCATTTCTGCTATGGTCTCTCAACAATAAGAGTTAATAACACGTTCGGATAAACTTCCAAAATCTGTTTATTTTAAAAAGTGCTTCTCGGAAAAGTACTTTTGGAGGGTCGCAGTTTGTGTTTGGCCAATCAAATTGGAAAACACTTTTGCGAATATTAGAGCAGTAATTTGTGCTCGGACAAGCTTTAAAAACAGCTTATGTTACTATTCAGAACCACATTTTTTTTTTTCCTAAAAGCTTGGCCAAACGCCTGACCTCTCTATAATAAGTACTTGAACTAATTCCTGTGTACGTTGTCAAATAGCATGCTTCCTAGTCTCTGCTCTTGAGGAGAATTCCTAGTGAATTTGTTTACAACATTGATGTTCAAATTTGAGATGCTTGAAATATTTGATTCCACTGACGAGCTAGTCCTCAGCAAGATATTGGGCATCTAATTAGTCCCTTCCATTTTAATCACAAAGCCGAAGCCTCTCTTTTTCTTTCTGGCCAACCTCAGATGCTGTCGACTTCATTGAAATGGAAAAATTTATTTAATATTTTAAAAGAGAAATTATATACAATCCTCTTTGAGACTTTCCAATATTACATCCGAAAGATAACTCGAAAGTTCGACCTACTTTCCCATTTAATTATTTTACGTTGTCACTTTCTTCTGACTAATTTCTTCAAATAAAAAAAGAGCTTCAATTTGATATAGAGTAAAAGATTTACTAGTTAGGAAGTTTATCCTGCTTCTTGCTTCGTAAAAGATTTACTAGTTAGGAACTCGTAGCAGTGTTCTAGTTAGATCCTATTAAAAAAAAAGAAAAAAGAAAAAAAAAAGGAAGGTTGGAGAATTTTGCCTTCTTATTTTCCTTTCATATACTATAGAGAGACCCCTCTCATCCTTTTCGTGATGAATCTCCAACATGCACACACTCCAGTCGTTGCTATATTTCGTTTTTTTCTTTCTTTTTTTTTGGTGGGGTTGTTGTATTACCAGATATATGTCCAAATTGCCAGGAATAGTAAAAGGAAATAATTTTGGTGATTCTTGGTAGTGCAGGTTCATGAAGGAAAGCTGATCGTAAATGGGGTTGTAAGAAGTGAAGATTTTATAAATGAGGCACCCAAATACGAAATGACACCAGTGGTATGTTCCATTTTTACTGATTCACCTAACTCATCAATCAGCTTCCCTCCAATTCTTTTCCTTACGAAGTTTTGAATATACAAAAGTATTGGCTCATCCATATTTGACTGATACTAGAAGCCAAAAACCAGCATAGTCGTGGCCGAGTCTGTTGTTTAATTCCATTATGGTGTGTTTGGTATGAAGGAAAATGTTTTCCCCGAAAATAAGTGGGTTTCACTTTTTTTTTTTCTGTGTTTGGTACGTAAGCAGAAATTATCATCCCAAAGACCTTTGTATATAATCTAGGTAGTCATTATGGAGGTGGGGTTGAGGGCAAGGGGTGGTTTTGGGGGCGGGGGGTATGGGAGGTGGGGGATTGGAGGGTGAGGAGACAATTAGTATGAAATGCTACTTGTGGAACTTGTTTTCCTTAGTTCCATTAGGAAAGTCATCTTCCTCATTTTTAATGAACTTGTTTTCCTAGAGAATGTTCTCCAAATTTTTTGACTAACCGAACTCCGAACATGAGAAAATTGGAAAATATTTTCTGGAAAATTCCTCCATATGAAACACACCCTTCGTGTAAGAATAATGCATACTGTTCTTACATCTTTTTATGTCGTACTGCAGCGTGTACCTGAGAATTCGGTATTTGTTATGGGCGATAATCGGAATAACAGCTACGATTCGCATGTGTGGTGAGTTTTCTGGTCTCTAAAAAGCTTAAGCATCTCCTAACCTGCTAATTCGTTAAATGTGCTCACCTTAAGTCTGATTTTTTTCCTAAAACAGGGGAACCCTTCCTGCGAAGAACATAATAGGCAGGTCCATATTTCGGTATTGGCCTCCAAAAAGAATTGGCGGGACAGTTCTTCCTGAAAGTTGTGCTGTCGACAAGCAGCAAGAGAGTAGTTTAACGCCTCAATAACTTATTTCGCCTGAAAAATTGAAGTCGCGGTTTCTCCTTTCTTCTTTTTGGAATTGATGAAAATGTTGAAGTAATGATCTATTCAATATTTGGCACTGCAATTATTTTTGCATTGTACCATAATTGGAAACAACATCACTATCCCACAAAGGTAGGGTCGGCGTACATGCCACCCTCTGCATACCCCACTTGTGGGATCACACTGGGTTCGTTGTTGTTGTTGTAGCTGTACCATAATATGTCTAGTTTGAGGTAGGATGTAATGTATATTAACAGGCATTTGGCTTAGTGCTCTTTTCCAAATAATATCTCTTCCCTATTCTTCAATTGTATCAAAGATTCTCCCCTTGCAATGACAGGGCTGCCTTAACAGTTAACTTCCTGGCATCCGTTTTTTTTATTTTTATTTTTAAAATCATCGCGTTTCTAGACTGCCAGTGGTGACTCTGAAACAAATACCCAATAATTTCGCCGGATTTAGGTACAATATAGCACAGAAAATGAGACTCAACAATGGTGGCGAATGAGGGTGTTTTCCGTTCACAAGATGTATGTGAGGTAGCATGGAGGAGACTATGGGCAACAACATAGAACATCCCAAATGGCTATTAATACTATTCTTGATATTCATGAGAAGCTGTATGCCAAAGATAGATTGAAGAGATGGGAAATTCTCAAGGACCAAACATGTTCTATCTGCACCGCGACTGATGAGAGCCTAAAACTTTTTTTTTTTTTTTTTTTGAATGTCAATTTAGTAGACATTTGGTACAAGTTATTACAGTGGCAAGAGATCAATAGGCAGGTATATTACCATGGCAGGATGAAGTTACTGGAGCTAACAGACATGCTAAAAGCAAGAGTGCAGGTTCAATGATTTATAATGGCTTTTGCTGGATGCATATGTCATATGAAGGGAAAGGAACTATAGGGTATTTCAGGCCAAGGGGAGAGCAACAGATGATCTTGTTAGGCAGGTGTTAGAAGCATGAGGCAACACCAAGCTAACTAGTCGATTACAAGTGTTGGACTTTTATCCTTTGCTCAATAGTCTGGCATTAGTAATGCAAGATTGGAAACATTTTCTTTTGAATATTAAGGTGTGTGCAAGTAGGGCTTCAATACCATCGTTGTGACAAAATAGAACAGGACCAGCACAAATAAAGATGTTTAATTAATCTGAAGAAAATGAGGATGTGTAGATATAAATTCTAAGCTAGACCTAAGATATGCTTAGTGACCACATTTCTCATAACAATACTCTATTTTTCTCTTCCTTCCTATTTCACCTCTGTTATGTGTTTTGTTTCTACACCTTACTATGGTTTGCAATTTTTTTGTTCTTTCTCTTTTCTGTGATTGCTCTCTTATAGTTTGTTCTTTAAAGCTGCTCCGACTTTTTGATTTAATTCTTCTTTGGCGTGTGAATTTATTGGCTTTGTTTTAATGGTCGCGCTTAATTACAAAGTCATAACTTACAAAACGTGCCAAAATTGATTAAAAGGACAGAAAACAAGGAACTTATGATTCAAAAAATCTATCATTTATATACAACAAGCTTAGTCTAAAATGTGATTGCCAGGCAACATTGACAGGACACTCACAACAGAGATATATTCATGTAGCTCTTTCACGTCCCAATTCCACAACAACCTGCTCTACATAACAAACGTAGTTGTTCTACAAGGAATACAAAATAATGTAATACTATGGATAGATCTTAAATGGATAGATCTTAAATTCATCCTTAAACTATGATGATGCTTCTTGAACAGATGAGCAACCACCAAGAGACTTGCTGCCCAACTCCGTTGGTCTTAACCGACAAATAATTTGTCTTCACTAAAAGAGACGAATTCATGATTTGAACTTGGTAGTTTCTTACTAGTTAAACACAATATTTTTATATATCAACTCGGAAACTAAAAAATCGTCAAAACATAAGAAAAGGGCCTACTATTTCACTTCATTGTTCCTCAACACAAATTAGTTAAAATATATATTAAAAAAAAATTATGCAAAATATTTACAAGAAAAAACCAACTAAATAATAGAAAATATGTGAGTTGAAATTGAAAGATAAGTGCTCAGAACTTCTTAGAGGGTTGTGCAAACCATCACAGACCAGAAGTCCAAAAGTCTCCGACACAAGACATTTTCATCTCAGCACAAACTTATTAAAAAGATGGGATAAGGCACGCTTCACATACCCTGTAACACACCTTACCTTTCGGGGCGCTATTTAAACTTATTTAAAACGGAATAATTACCCCCCTAAACGCATTTAAAACGGAATAATTACCCCCTTAAGAGAGTGTGTTTCACTCTCTTTGAGAGAGTGAAAACATAAAAAGGGGAAAACTTAATTTTTTTTCTTAAAAATCTGCATTTTCTTAAAATTTGAAAATAAATCTAGTCTTCCACATTTAGTTTTAAAAAAAAGGGTTTTCCACATGTTAAGAAAATAATTAATTTTTTTCAAAATTTTATAAAAATTCAGTTTTTTTCACATTTTGGCAAGAAAAACACTTTTCGATTTTTATTTGAAAAATAAAAGTGTCCTAAGAAAATGAAATCAAGATTTTTTAAGACATTTTAAAAAAAATCAAGTTTTCCATATTTTTAACAAATCCATTTTTCCATATTTAAAAAAAAAAAATCATTTTTCAGTTTTTTTTTCTTTTTCAAAAAAACGGGTTTTAAAAAAAAAACAAATTTTCAATTTTTTTTTTTAAAAAGGGTTTTAAAAATCCTTTTTTTAAAAGAAAATTCAGTTTTTTAATCCATGTTTTTAGTTTTTTTTTTTTTTAAATGGGTTTAAAAAAAATCAAATTTTCAAATTAAAAAAAAAACGGGTTTTAAAACTCATTTTTTTTAATGAAAATTCGATTTTTATTTTTATTTTTAAAAAAATTGACACGTAAAAATTTGAAAAAATTAAAAAAAAGGGAAGAAAACAAATAAATACACATGTAAGGAGAGTGTATGTCGGCTAACATGAGAGTGGGCATTAATTATTAGTTTAAATAAGTTTAGGGGGGTAATGGTGACACTTTGGGAAGGTAAGGTGTGTCGTAGCGAATTCGGGTATGCTTGCACTTATCCCTAAAAAGATACAGTAACAAATTTAACACTTAAAATACATAATTAAAGGATTATAACTCAATATAAATAGAAACTACAAGTAGAAAATAAGTGAATTAACACAAGAGATTAATTATAGGACTCAGTTTATGGATGGTGATATATCAGAATGGTCGTCAAGGTGGATTTAACATCATTACGTGCTTGTCTATAAAATAAGTTTAATCATCGGCCAATGATATTAAAACAAACAAATCACCTGAAGATTAAAGTTAAATTCTGACCTGTTTCAAATATATCAAGATGAATATTTTAAATATTTACCAACACATCTCTTCAAAATTAATACAAACTCCAAATATCCAAGATTCTATTATCAATTTAAAAAAATTGCAATGGTTAGATCAACCCAAACTTTCACCAATCAATAAAGGGAAAATAATATTCCATGTCTATTTGAAGAAAGTATTTATCCAGAACGGCCCATATTTCCAATATTACCCGAATGGTGCTTTTATACATTAAAAAGGTTAATACATAGTCTATAATAAGTGTATAATGTTGTTTATAGTGTGTATAAACACTGTTGCACAAAAAAGTTGGCTATGCAGATTAAATTAAAAAAATAGCTACGTGAATATTATGTTGGACTCCATATTATTAAAATTATCCCATCAATAAACTCGACGCGTTCTTCAACAATCAAGCTCAACAAAATTCAATAAAATACCAATAACAGCTCTTTGACCATTTCTGTCTTTTTTTAATTCTAGTAAACATAGTCACTGGCTAAAAAAAGATAGAGATAGCTTTCTGAAATAGCTGATGATGGTGTCTATTTATATAATTTCTAAATCCCTAAAAGACTGTTTACAACAACAGAAACAGATATAGAGAAAATAATTTAAAAGGCATCAGTTCTCCAATGAAAAATTCAGACGCAAATTAACCTTTTACGATATAAAAGATTTCATCATATGCCCATAAAACTTTAATTATTTCAGTGTTTGAGGCATTGTTGTAGTTGTAGTTGTTGTCCGCAACATGTGATCAGAATTGTTTCTGTTTGAAACTTAAATAGTTACAATATTCATAATAGTTTACTGCTTGGAGTGTGATTGGATTTTACAAATTAATTTTATACTTTTTTGTTTTGTTAAGGTGGCGTTTCTTTCTTGATAAGCTGACGTGGGGTTTCCAATTGCTCATATGCAAACGGTGGTTAGAAGAAGAGTTACCGGAGAGGACGAGATGGAGTCTATGGAGTCGGAGAACGAGATGGAGTCAAAGGACGAGATGAAGCCTATCAAGTCGGAGAAAGGATGGGAGACCATGGAGAAGGGAATCACAAAGTTGAAGAAATTCTTGGATAAAACAATGGACGATGAGGAGCCTATCAAGTTGGACAAAGGATGTGATGACTTAGAGGAGGAAGAAATCACAAATTTTGTGAAAGCCATGAAAAGTTTGTTATGAGTGCTTGCGCCTCAAGATACATTATTCACCTCTAAAGAGTACACGATGATTAGGGATGGCAATTGGGGCCGGGCCGAGCGGGGCAAAACTTGATTTTTGAAAATTTTAAACGGGGCAGGGCAAAACTTTTTTTAATGCCAGTAAACGTAGTCATTGATTAAAAAAAGAAGGCTATAGCCAAACGCGAGCTGCTGTGATGTTTCTGAAATAACTGATGTTGGTGTCTATTTATATACTAATTTCTAAATCCCTAAATGAAGTTTACCATCAAAACTATGAAAGAAACAAATTTAGAGCAAATAATTTAAAGGGCATCAGGTCTACAAGGTGATCACATCAATGAAAAATTCAGACGCAAATTACCCATATACGATATAAAAGATTTCATCATTTGCCCATAAAACTTTAATTTTTTTTTAAACAAAGAATAAACAAAAAATGACTCTTACAATGATTAGAAACTGTGGGGATTCACACTTTACATCATAATATGTATTTCAGTGCTTGTAGCATGTGATAAGAATTGTTTCTGTTTGAAACTTAAATAGTGACAATATTTTTACTAATTCTTGCTTGGAGAGTGATTGGATTTTACAAATTAGTTTTATACTTTGTGTTTTGTTAGCGTGGCGTTTCTTTCTTGATAAGCTGATGTAGGGTTTTCAATTGCTCATATGCAGACGGTGGTTAGAAGAAGAGTTACTGGCGAGATAGAGCCTATGGAGTCGGAGGCCAAGATGGAGTCGGAGGACAAGATGAAGCCTATCTAGTTGGAGAAAGGATGGGAGACCATAGAGAAGGGAATCACAAAATTAAAGAAATTCTTGGATGAAACAATGGACGATCAGGAGCGTATCAAGTTGGATGAAGGATGTGAGGACTTAGAGGAGGAAGAAATCACAAATTTTGTGAAAGCCATGAAAAGTTTGTTATGGGTGCTTGCGCCTGAAGATACATTATTCACCTCTGAAGAGTACACGGTGATTAGGGATGGCAATTGGGCCCAGGCAGGGCGGAGCTGGGCAAACACTTAATACGGCAGGGCGGGGCAAACTTTTTTTTTTTTTTGAAAATTTTAAATGGGGCGGAAAAACTTTTTTTAATGCCAGTAAATAGTCACTGATTAAAAAAAGAAGGATATAGCCAAACGCGAGCTGCAGTGAAGTTTCTCAAATAGCTGATGTTGGCGTCTATTTATATACTAATTGCTAAATCCCTAAAAGACAGTTTACTATCAAAACTACAATAGAAACAAATATAGAGAAAATAATTTAAAGGGCATTAGGTCTCCAGGGTGATAACATCAATGAAAAATTCAAACGCAAATTACCCATATACGATATAAAAGATTTCAGCATATGCACATAAAACTTTAATTTTTTTAAAACAAAGAATAAACAACAAATGACTTTTACAATGATCAGAACCTGTGGGGATTCACACTTTACATCATAAAATGTATTTCAGTGCCTGCAGCATGTGATCATAATTGTTTCTGTTTGAAACTTAAATCGTGATAATATTCTTAATAGTTTACTGCTTGGAGAGTGATTGGATTTTAAAAATTAGTTTTATACTTTTGTGTTATGTTAATGTGACGTTTCTTTCTTGATAAGGGCGATGTGGGTTTTCAATTGCTCTTATGCAGACGGTGGTTAGAAGAAGAGTTACCGGAGAGGACGAGATGGAGCCTATGGAGTCGGAGAACAAGATGGAGCCCATCAAGTTGGAGAAAGGATGGGACACCATAGAGAAGGTAATCACAAAATTATAGTAATTCTTGGTTGAAACAATGGACGATGAAGAGCCTATCAAGTTGGACGAAGGATGTAAGGACTTAGAGGAGGAAGAAATCACAAATTTTGTGAAAGCCATGATAAGTTTGTTATCAGTGCTTGCACCTGAAGATACATTATTCACCTCTGAAGAGTACACAATGATTAGGGATGGCAATTGGGGCCGGGTAGGGTGGGGTGGGGCAGGGTAAACACTTAATAGGGCAGGGCGGGGTAAAACTTGTTTTTTGAAAATTTTAAACGAGGCAGGGCAAAACTTTTTTTAGTGCCAGTAAACGTAGTCACTGATTAAAAAAAGAAGTATATAAGCCAAACACGAGAAATCTTTGTGAAGTTTAAAATAGGCGATGTTGGTTGTCTATTTATATACTAACTAGTAAATTATATTTCGTAGAAAAATATTAATGCATTTATAAAATTAAATTACATTCTCATATATAAAATTATGTGTATTGATATCATACCAATAATAATTTGACCAAATACAACACTAAATATATTAATTTATATAGAGCAAACATTTTTTTTTCCTCTAATTGAAAGAGAGATAATCTGACAATATTTTAATCAACCAAAACTTCCTCCAAGAGATAATAATGCATCAATAATTATTAAATCCATACAAATTAATTAACTGTTGCAACAAGACGCACCAATCAACGCCCAAAATTTACAAAACCAAAAAGAAGGAGAAAGAAAAAATAAAATAAAAACTAACACGTTAAGCACAACTTATATTTCAATTTTGTGCAATTAAAGCGACAAAAGGCTAAAAGCACAGTTCAAAAGTACAATATTCCCAACTAAGATCAACAGAAAAGTAAATAATACAGAGGCTTTTCTCTATAGCTATTGTTGTCTTTCGGCTATGAAAAATACTCTACTTGCCAATTAAATAAAGCCTGAGAAAAAGTTACAACCTAATTAGGAGTTATACAATTTAAGTTTCAAAGGGCCAGTGATTTCGTTATAGCCTTTTTATGCAACTAATACTCCAGTATTTTTCTTGTTATTATAAATTGGTTTTCCTAATGCTTGGTTTTGGATTGACACGGCCTTAACATAGGTAACTAATAGCCTGCCTTTTGACGATTACGGTAAGATTTGGTTATTAATTTAACTGATAGAACGATGATAACCGATCGATAACCGCTAAATCAATATCAAACAATATCATAGCGGTTCAATTCGTGGTTTAATACATCTAAAATCAATAACCGATAAGCGAAATGTTAAGTACAAATATCCAACCGATAAGCACCCATTCTTCTAATTTCTACTACTTGTCAGAGCCTCAGTAATCTCCACTACTGATTTTGTGATTTGCTTTATACATACTCCCCCGTTTCAATTTATGTGAACCCATTTGACTGGGCACGACATTTAAGAAAGAGTGAAGACTTTTGGAACTTGTGGTTCAAAATAAGTCTTGAATATTTGTATGACTGTAAATCATTTCATAAAATGAATTTTCCAAATTAGGAAAGAGGTCATTTATTTTGGCACGGACTAAAAGGGAAATAGGTTCACATAAATTGAAACAAAGGGAGTATTAAATATTTGAATTATATTATGAGAATTAAGGACTCGCACAATCTAAGATCATTTGAGGAAAAATCTTCAACATACGAAAGACAAAATGTTACACCCTGTATCTTCGAAGAAGCACTTATCAAATTTGAAACATAAGTACGTTGAGTATTGTTAAGTAAAACCACTTAGGAATATAAGGAGCAAGCATTATTCAAGATATTTAATGAGTGAAGGATGTATATAAGGTATCTTTAGAAAGGTTTTATAAGGAAATGAGCGGAAGAAATGGAGTGGTACGACTTTGGAGAAAGGATGGGTAAAGTTTCGTGTGAAAATTTTGGTCCAACTTGAGGGAAGAATATCTCTTAGCATATGAAGTGTTTTGAAGTAAAACAAAAGCCTAAAATGAAGTTCAGTTCATCGTCTAGTTTCCAACGCAACAAACCGCTCGTCGATAGGACATCGGAGTAGAGAATTATGGACATTACAAGTTCGGATGACAGAGCAGAAACTCGTGCTACAGTAACGGCTACAGTGACCGGCTTGCTACAGTACTGCTACAGTGACCCCCGACCCGACTTTTGAACCTTATAAAAGGGGAAAAACCCCATATTTTTCACCCAAAATCAGTTTTAAAGCTCAGCAACATAAAGGGCAATTATGTCATAAAAAGTTGAGGGTTTGAGTATTTTTCAAGTGGCGGAGTATTAATCCAAGCTCGGATAAAGCATAGATGTGATTCTAGTATGGTTTTGCGGTGGCTTCAAGGTGGATATTGAAGATATTGCTGTTTTAACAAAAATAAGGTATGAATCTCTCTTTATTAATATTATTTTTGATTTATTTACGAAGATAGAGTGATTAAATGATTGTATAATAAAGTTGTTGGCTGAGAAATTGGACGAACATCGCGTGGGATGTTTTATGAAATATTTTGTTATTGATAATGATGTTGTTGATGTTGGTGCTGTTGTAGTTGTTATTTTGTTGGTATTGTGATTTCGGGCTAGGGATATAAACGGGGGAGATGCTGCCCGAATTTCGACAAATTTTAAGAGGATTTAATTTGAAGGCTTAAGACAAGCATATGATAATGAGCCTAACAATAGTATGAATGATCTTATGTAGATTGCAAGACAGAAAGTAAGTTGGAGAAGTCGAGAAGTAAGCTTCCAGGTATGTTAAGGCTACTTCCTTTCTTTCTAAAGGCATGATTCTTTTTCCTATGAACGCATACATGTATTCCATAATATCCTTATTTCCAAAAAGCTCGAAGTTCATGATTCCCAAAGTTCTTGTGATGCTAAAGATAGATGTTTCTGTGATGGTAATAATGATGATGATTCCATTTCTTAAGATTCCTACTATTGAGACCTCTTTGACTATTCGCACAAAGATGTGCTATTCACGAAGATTATTCTTGGGTTACCATAACCCTAGTGTAGTACTCCTCTCTAGTTAAAAGCTAGTATAAGAATAGTTGAGTTATATAAGATGATTGAATGTCAGGAGGTATAATTAGTGTATATGTTGTTTATAGGCTATTATGTTGCCTTCGAGTTATTATTATATGCATACGCACAGCCTATGGGTCATGGAGTTGTTGCCTAACCTACGGGTCATGGAGTTATTGCACGACCGACGGGTCACGAGTTGTGCGTACCCACGACCTGCGGGTCGTAGGTTGATTATGCGACTACGGGTCATGGAGTTGATTATACCTGACCTACGGGTCATGGAGCTACTTATACCTGACCTACGAGTCATGGAGTTGATTATACCTGGCCTATGAGTCACGGCGTTTTATTTATGGAGTTATGTTATCTATGCCTGACCTTCGAGTCACGAAGTTATATCTATAGAGTGATGTTATCTTGCCTCAGATGAGAGGCAACCCAGGTAGAGCACCTCCGGATGCTTTCTTGAAATATCCGGAGTATAGTTTGTTATTTCATTTCGGTTATGTTATCTTGCCTTACATATTCGGTACATTATTCGTGCGACGTCCCTTTGTGCGGGGCGGCGGTCATGCCCGCGGGTTCGGGTAGTCGGACGGACGATTCGGCTCGATGGGCCTTCCACTCGGCCACGGTCGGTGCACTCGCGCTTGGTCGGGCTGGGTCCGGCCCTTTGGTGGTATGCTATTTTGACATGTATATATGGGTGTGACGGGGCCTTGTCCTGTCCTTTCTGCAGCTCGTGTTCCCTAGAGGTCTGTAGACAGTTGTATGTAGTTGGGATATTATGTAGCCATGTTGGCTCTCAGTTTTGTTGTTCAGCTTACATAGCAGCCTCGTCCGCTTGCTCAGTTGTGTATATATATTTTAGGTGTGTGTGTGTGCCCAGTTCAGACGAGATAGACAGCATTTGTTTATATATATCCAGATTACGGCCTCGCCGGCTGGTTGATATTGTCGGTGTGCAGGTAGGCCTTAGCAGAGTTTCAAATTTAGAGTGGCTCGCTCGGGGCCTAGTTTGTTGCACGAGTGCGGTCACTAAGCCGTCAACGGGCCGATTTCACGGTTCTAACCGGTTGGACTTGTAAAATCGGAAAATCGGTTAACCGGTTCCTTAACCGTTTATTTTTTACCGGTCCGGTTTCAATTTTTTTAAAACTGGAACCGGTAAAATCGGAATCGGACCGGTTAACCGGTTAAACCGTTGAAATTAATTTTTTTTAAATTTTTTTTTATAGCCGTTGGGCTATGGACGTGGTGGACTAATTGGACTGTTGGCAACGGTCCATTTGCAAAAATGGCCGTTGCCAAATGGCCATTTACTCCTTTTTGCCCCCCCCCCCCCCCCCCCCCCCCCCCCAACCCCCAAACTTTTTTTTAACACTTTAACCCATCCCCCACCCCTATATAAACCCTTCTTCATTTTCATTTTAATCCATACCAATTCATCTCTTTCTCTCAAATCTCAATCTCTCAATTATAGTTACTTTGCAACAATTAGCCACTTTAAATTTCTCTCAAATAAATATTATAAAGTCTTATTATAGTTTCAATTATTAATTTTGCAATTATAATATTGTTGGTGGAGTTAGTGATTTTGCAACAATCCGAAGTACCTTTGGTGGATTTGCAATTCTAGCCGCCTTCACTTTCTTGAAATTAATCCGGCAATTTGGTACCTTCGTTCCAACTCTATCTTTATTTTTCGCAATTTAATTTACGCAATTTAATTCTAGCAATTTAATTTGTTGCAATTTATTTTCTTGTGATTTATTTGAGTGTTATTTAATTAATTCTATTTAATAATGGCAAAGAGATTTAGACGTGGTGCGGTAGTAGTAGTGGTATTGTTAGGGGTGGGCTTAATGAGGAAACATTTGTGGAAGAAACGCCTAATTTAGGTATTGATGTTGGTGGAAATAATCCACTTTTAGGTCATGAGGCAATGCAACAATATTTTACCGACACTTTTAATGAAATTGATGATGATGAAACACAAGCCCCCGAAATTTCCATATAAGATACATGTCCTGCACAATCACATACACAAGACAAACCGCCTAGAACTCGAAAGTCAACCGCTAAAATTTGAAAATTTATGACTAAGGATAGGGAAAGCCACACAGCTAAATGTAGCCTATGTGGACAAATATTTGCTTTTAGGCAAGAAACTAGTAAAGATGGTGGAACGGGTACACTAAATAATCATATGAGACTTAAACATATGGATGTTTGGGGAGAGCAAACGGGTTCAAATGTGGGGGTATTCAAATGACGATAGACCCACGAACCGGTAGAAATTTTAAGTATGACAAGAAAAAAGAGCGTGTAGAAATAGCTAAAATGGTAGCTTATGATTGTTTACCATTTTCATTTCCTTCGGGTTTGGGGTTTGTTACTTACATTCAACGTTGTTTATAATCCGTTATTTGAGGGTATTCCTAGAAGTACTTGTAGAGCGGATGTTATAGATTTGTACAAAAAATATAGATTTTATTTGCGCCATGTATTTAATTCTTTAAATTGTAATGTTTCTCTCACCGGTGATTTAGGTCTTAGTCTTAACAAATTAGATTTTTTTGCTATTACATGTCATTGGGTTGATGACAATTGGATTATGCAAAAAAGAATTATAGCTTTTATATGATGAAGGAAAAGGTCGTCACGATGGAAAATTTTTAGCGGATTCAATGTCTACTATTATGAGATTTTTTAATATATATAGAAAAAACACTTTGTATTGCTTTAGATAATGCTTCTAATAATACAAAGGCGATTGGTCTTTTAAAAAGAGAATTAAACCCTCCGCTAAAAAATATTTTTCATGTGAGATGTAGTTATCACATTTTAAATTTAATTGTTAAAGATGGTCTTAACTATTTTGACGAGTCTGTTCAAAAAGTTAGAGATGCGGTTGCGTTTCTTTTTTGTAATGCTAATAGGGGAAGACTTAGAGATTTTAAGAATGCTTGTGTGGAAAATAACCTTAGACCTAGGAAAATTCAAGTAGAAATTGAGACTAGGTGGAACTACACTTACATTATGCTACAAAAAGCATATGAGTATAGGATTCCCATACAACAAGTTCACAACAAATATAATATTAATAGTGATGATTGGTTAAATTTTACGCATTGGGAAGATGTTAAAGAATGTATTGAACTCTTAGAAAAATTTTATAATGCAACTCTTGCTTTTTCTAGACAATTCTATCCCACGGTAACCGAAATTTTAGCCTACTTAGCCGAAATAGCTAGAGTTTTACAAGAGTATAAATATAAACCCAGTTATCAAGTGGCTATTTTTGAAATGACAATTAAATTTAAGAAGTATTTTTTTCCATCCCAACTTTATTTATATTGGATTCTCTATTAAATCCTTGTTTAAAAGTGTCTTATACTAAAGCATTGGTTGGTCAAATTTATACATTTTTAGAAATTGAAGCGGGAGTTCAACCATCTTTAGCTGAAACCGAACTCGCTATTGATGATGAGTTTAGAAAAGTTTTTACTCATTATTCTAATTTGAAAGAACGTGCTACACCCGTTGCTCCACGCCCTACTACTTCTCAAAGTAGCAAAAAGGGCTTGTCGGGTTTATCGCATTTAAAAGTTTTACATTCACAGCCAACTCCTTCTTCTAGTGCAAACTTTGATGAATATAACTTTTATTTGATGCAGCCAAATGTGGATATCAAGGAACTGGATGAATTGGACGTCTTAGCATGGTGGAAGAAGTACAAGGCAAGTCATCCGATACTCTCAAGAATGGCTCGAGATATCCTTACGGTTCAAGTATCAACCGTGGCTTCGGAGAGCGCATTTAGCCAAGGAAGACAAGAAATTGGAGACCATAGACACTCATTATCCGGCTTTAGCTTGCAAGTACTAGTGTGCATTCGCGATTGGATTAGATCGGAGCGACGCAACCAAAACTTAGAAGCGGAGGAAGGCGAAGAGGAAGAAATTGAAGATTTGATAGCAAGTGGACCGGACCAAATGGAAGACTTTGAAGATATCTCCATGGCCGAATATGATATGGAGGAAATTAACGAAATGATTCACAATTGGTGATTTTATTATTCTACTATTTCTTTGCAACTCATGTATTATTTGCAAGTTAAAAAAAAAACTACAACTTGCAAATAAATTTTATCCAAGAATGAATAAAATATATGGCTCATTGAGCTTTCTTCTATTTACTTGTGTTCATATTTTTATTTATATTAAGTTAGGAATATACCTAAAATATACTAAGAATATACTTATAATATATATAACTTAAAATATATATATATATATATATATATATATATATATATATATATATATACTTATAATATATAATATAATATATATGTATAACTATATGTAAACATACATATATACATATACGTATATATATATATATATATATATATATATATATATATATATACATACACACATATATATATATATATATATATATGTGTGTGTGTGTGTGTGTGTGTATATATAATATATATATATATATATATATATATATATATATATATATATATATATATAATATAAGAAAAAATATATAAGCTATAAATATATATATATATATATATAAGATTATAATATATTATAAGTTATATATATATATAATATACTTATATATATATATATATATATATATATATATATATATATATATATATATAATATATATATATATATATATATATATATATATGTATATGTATATATCTATATACTATATTTTAGGTATATGTAGTATATACTATATAGGTATACATTAATTTAATATATATATAAGTATATAACTAATATATATATATATATATATATCTCTTACTATATTTTAAGTGTATATGTAGTATAACTTAAGCCGCTTAAAAGCGTATATAATATATATATATATATATACACACGTTATTGCTTTGTATTGCCGAACTTTGTAGGGCATCGTTAAATATTTAAACTTTACTTATAAACTTATATAACATATGTAAATATACCTACAATATACTAATAAATACTATAATATATATATACTATACAAAAAAAAAAAAAAGGGGTTTTGGACTGTTTGAACCGGACCGGTTTTGGGTTTGAAACCGGTAAACCGGAACCGGTGGCCGGTTCCTATTTTTTAACCGGAAACCGGCCGGTTCCGTAACCGGTTACCGGTCAGGTTCCGATTTAACCGGTTGACGGGCTTACCGGCCACACCGCTCCAAATTTAGGGCGTGACACAAAATAGAGTTGCCACTTCAGGAATAGTGTGTGACAACATAATGGCATTTCTATTGGTCCTTTAATTAATATCACTTTGAGATAGAACTACAATCTACTAGAGAAATGATTTCTTTAATTTCGTTTTTCTTTCCGTCATTTTTGTTGAATCTGCTCCATAATAACTGCACCAGTAAAAATTTAACTCTGTCATAATACTATGTTAGAAAATATGTTAGAACAATTTGGTAGACGATTATGCTTCGAAACAAAACTCTCATTCAACCAATTAAATAATGCTTGTAAACCTAAACGATTTATCTACTACAGAGTAATTGTTTTGGTAAAAATGCATGGATTTTGGCCCAAAAAAGAAAGCATTTATGTTGCCTAAACAGTAGTGTAAAAGCATTTATGTTGCCTAAACAATAGTGTACTTACAAACTAATTCCATCCATTTGACAGATTTCGTTTTGTTTTATGGATTAAGCTGGCATTGTCATTATAGATAATATTTTCAAAATAAATTACATGAATATCGTAATGAGCAAGAAAAGAAATAGCAACATATGTGGAGAGTGATCGAATGATTAAACTTTTTGAGACAAACCATATCGATGTGAAGTGTTCCACCGCTATTTGAGTATATGTTTCACCGGCTTTAGTACAATTTCTATAAACAAACACAACAAAAACATGGAATATTTGAATGATTATAATAGTTTGTTTCTCGTTTTAAAAATGAAAGTCATAGATGAAAATAAAAGACATAGAAAGACTCATGCTAATACCACAATTCCATTGCAAACGGAGTGGATTTTTTTTTTTTTTTTTGTTTCTAGTTGAAGAAAGATTCTTCACTTCTTCCCACTACTAAATAAGGCGGTGGAACTCTACCAAAATACCAAGCGGCAGTTATTATAGTTTTTGGGTAACTGTAATTAAATAAATAACGTAATTATGTAAGATTAGGAAAAGACGTGACTGTTGGAATAGTTTGAAGTAGTGACTTTTGATTTTTCCTAAAAAGAAGTGTTTTTTGTTCTTTTTTAAAAACACATAAATAATAAAAAATGAGAGAAAGGCCAAAAATTTGAGAAAAAAGATAAATGCAAATTCTAGCCTAAGAGAGCGCCACGTCACAGGGCCTCTGTCCTGCAATTATATATACAAAGGCCTGGTGACGTGGCACTCTCTTAGGCTAGAATTTGCATTTATCTTTTACAATCAAAACTACAAAAGAAACAGACATAGAGGAAATAATTTAAAGGGCATCAGGTCTCCAAGGTGATAACATCAATGAAAAATTCAGATGCAAATTTTCATCATATGCCCATAAAACTTTAATTTTTTTTTTAAAACAAAGAATAAACAAAAAATGACATTTAATGGAGGATTAATTGATTAATGATCAGAACATGTCGGGATTCATACTTTACATCATAAAATGTATTTCAGTGTCTACAGCATGTGATCAGAATTGTTGTTGTTTGAAACTTAAATAGTTACAATATTCTTAATAGTTTACTGCTTGGAGTGTGATTGGATTTTACAAATTAGCTTTATACTTTGTGTTCTGTTAACGTGGCATTTCTTTCTTGATAAGCTGACGTAGGGTTTTCAATTGCTCATATGCAGACGGTGGTTAGAAGAAGAGTTACTGGAGAGGACGAGATAGAGCCGATGGAATCGGAGCACGAGATGGAGTCGGAGCCTAAGAGATTGCCACGTCACCAGGCCTTTGTCCTGCAATCAATATATATATATATATATATATATATATATATATATATATATATATATATATATTTCTAAATCCCTAAAAGACAATTTACAATCAAAACTACAAAAGAAACAAATATAGAGGAAATAATGTAAAGGGCATCAGGTCTCCAAGGTGATAACATAAATGAAAAATTTAGACGCAAATTACCCATATACGATATAAAAGATTTCATCATATGCCCATAAAACTTTAATTATTTTTTAAACAAAGAATAAGCAAAAAAAAAAAAAAGACATTTAATGGACGATTAGTTGATTAATGGTCAGAACCTGTCGGGATTCACACTTTACATCGTAAAATGTATTTCAATGTCTGCAGCATGTGATCAGAATTGTTTCTGTTTGAAACCTAAATAGTTACAATATTCTTAATGATTTATTGCTTGGAGTGTGATTGGATTTTACAAATTAGTTTTATACTTTTGTGTTCTCTTAACGTGGCGTTTCTTTCTTGGTAAGCTGACGTAGGGTTTTCAATTGCTCATATGCAGACGGTGGTTAGAAGAAGAATTACCGGAGAGGACGAGATAGAGCCTATGGAGTCACAGAACGAGATGGAGTCAGAGCACGAGATGGAGCCGAAGGACAAGATGGAGCATATCAAGTTGGAGAATAGATGGAGACCATAGAAAAGGGAATCACAAAATTAAAGAAATTCTTGGATGAAACAATGGACGATGAGGAGCCTATCAAGTTGGATAAAGGATGTGAGGACCTAGAGGAGCAAGAAATCACAAATTTTGTGAAAGCCATGAAAAGTTTGTTATCAGTGCTTGCACACAAGATACATTATTCACCTTTGAAGAGTACACGATGATTAGGGATGGCAATTGGGGTCGGGATGGAGTTGGAGGACAAGAAGGAGCCTATCAAGTTGGAGAAAGGAGAGGAGACCATAGAGAAGGGAATGACAAAATTAAAGAAATTCTTGGATGAAACAATGGACGATGAGGAGCCTATCAAGTTGGACGAAGGATGTGAGGACTTAGAGGAGGAAGAAATCACAAATTTTGTGAAAGCCATAAAAAGTTTGTTATGAGTGCTTGCACTTGAAGATACATTATTCACCTCTGAAGAGTACATGGTGATTAGGGATGGCAATTGGGGCCAGGCAGGGCGGAGCTAGGCGAACACTTAATACGGCAGGGCGGGGCAAACTTGTTTTTTTGAAAATTTTAAACGGGGCAGGGCAAAACTTTTTTTAATGCCAGTAAACATAGTCACAGATTAAAAAAAGAAGGATATAGCCAAACGCGAGCTGCAGTGAAGTTTCTCAAATAGCTGATATTGGTGTCTATTTATCTACTAATTTCTAAATCCTTAAAAGACAGTTTACTATCAAAACTACAAAAGAAACAAATATAGAGGAAATAATTTAAAGGGCATCAGGTCTCCAGGGTGATGACATCAATGAAAAATTCAGATGCAAATTACCCATATACGATATAAAAGATTTCAGCATATGCACATAAAATTTCAATTTTTTTTAAACAAAGAATAAACAAAAAATGACTTTTACAATGATCATAACCTGTCGGGATTCACATTTTACATCATAAAATATATTTCAGTGTCTGCAGCATGTGATCAGAATTGTTTCTGTTTGAAACTTAAATAGTTACAATATTATTAATAGTTTACTGCTTGGAGTGTGATTGGCTTTTACAAATTAGTTTTACACTTTTGTGTTCTGTTAACCTGGCGTTTCTTTCTTGATAAGCTGACATAGGGTATTCAGTTGCTCATATGCAGACGGTGAAGATACATTATTCACCTCTGAAGAGTACACGTTGATTAGGGATGGCAATTGGGGTCGGGCAAGGCCGACCTGGGCAAACACTTAATAGGGAAGGGCGGGGCAAAACTTGTTTTTTGAAAATTTTAAACGGGCAGGGCAAAACTTTTTTTAATGACAGTAAACATAGTCACTGATTAAAAATAGAAGGATATAGCCAAACGCAAGTTGCTGTGAAGTTTTTGAAATAGCTGATGTTGGTGTCTATTTATATACTAATTTCTAAATCTCTAAAAGACAGTTTACTATCTAACTATAAATGAAACAAATATAGAGGAAATAATTTAAGGGGTATCAGGTCTCCAAGGTGATAACATCAATGAAAAATTTAGGCGCAAATTACCCATATACGATATAAAAGATTTCATCATATCCCAAAAAACTTTAAAAAAAATTTTAAAACAAAGAATAAACAAAAAATGACATTTAATCGAGGATCAATTGATTAATGATCAAAACCTATGGGGATTCACACTTTACATCATAATATGTATTTCCGTGCCTGCAGCATGTGATCAGAATTGTTCTTGTTTGAAACTTAAATAGTGACAATATTCTTAATAGTTTACTGCTTGGAGTGTGATTGAATTTTACAAATTATTTTTATACTTTTGTGTTCCATTAACCTGGCGCTTCTTTCTTGATAAGCTGATGTGGGATTTTCAATTGCTCATACGCAGACGGTGGTTAGAAGAAGAGTTACAGGAGAGGATGAGATGGAGCCTATGGAGTCGGAGGCGGAGATAGAGTCGGAGGACAAGATGGAGTCTATCAAGTTCGAGAAAGGATGGGAGACCATAGAGAATGGAATCCCAAAATTAAAGAAATTCTTGGATGAAACAATGAGCGTTGAGGAGCCTATCAAGTTGGAGGAAGGATGTGAGGACTTTGAGGAGGAAGAAATCACAAATTTTGTAAAAGCCATGAAAAGTTTGTCATCAGTGCTTGCGCCTGAAGATACATTATTTGCCTCTGAAGAGTACACGATGATCTACACGTATCCATAACATTCTTTGTGCTTAGAGTTCCTTTTTTTCTTTCTAAATCATGTTTGCTGCTTTAAACTTTTCATCCTTTTGGTTGCTACTTCTTTTTGGATTATCCTTAATTTGAAGTACATCATCATCTAAATTATGTGTACACAGAATCCCCTCGTGATTACTCTCAGCAGCTATATGAGAAATACAAGAAAGTTTTTGAAGAATATATCCATTCTACAGCAAGAACCATTGGCTATAAGATTTTCTCTATACCAAAGTAGCCTTATACGGCTCATGGGGGTTGAAGTTTTGTTGATAGTATTAGTGTGGGCTCATAATGTTTATTAACTTCTAATGCACTAAGTGGATTAAATCTTGCCCTGACAATGTTCACAAAATTCATAATTCATTAAATTTTTGAACAAAACATATGTATGGACCTAGTTCCTATGTCATTGAGGTGATTTACTTATGGAAGTAACTCATACTTCATTTTTCCAACACAAACTCACATGTAAAGGTATGTTGATCCCTAATAGTGAAATGGTGCAAATCCATCCAAAATACTTGTTGAGTTAGCACAATGCATTCTCATTGCTCATTTTGTCCTATTCAAGTTTCCCATCTGTGTTTGCATTCTTTTTTAGGTTCTCCCTTCTTTGAGAGAGAAGGATGGTGACGTTGAGATGAGGGAGCTTGCAAAAAGATGGAAAAATCACAAACTTATGGTTAAGCGGCTTTCACGGTTCTTCCACTATCTAGATCGAAGTTTAATTGCTCAAAAGTCACTCCCTACACTTAATGAAGTTGGTGTGACGTGCTTTCGTGATTTGGTTAGTCTTTGGCATTTTTATGTGATATTTGGTTTAATTATCTTACATATCTTTTATATTTCAAAGAAAATAGTTGTTCTCCCACTAACACTTTGGTACACAAGGTTCTTCTTCACATCTAACAAAATTGAAATTTTCAATTGTCTTGTTTAAGCGTATGTTCCAACTTCGAGAAGCTTGCTTTAGTCCATAAATGGGCTTTTGTAGCTTGCAAATTTTATTATGATCAGATGTGGATATGAAACCTTCAGGTTACTGTCATGTACACATCCTCTTCCAACTCACCATTAAGGAAAGTTGTTTTCACATCCATTTGCCATATTTCATAATCATGGTATGCTGTTATAGCAAGCAAAATCCGAATAGATTTGAGCATTGTCACGGGAGAGAAAGTCTCGTCATAATCTATTCCTTCTTTTTGACGATATCCCTTGGCAACAAGTCAGGCTTTATAGGTGTCTACTTTTTCGTCTGCTCCAATCTTTTTCTTCAAAACCCATTTACAACCAATAGGTTTTATATCCTTTTAAGGTTCAACTAAAGTCCATACTTTATTGACCTTCACGGATTCCATGGCTATTTGCCATTTCTCATAGTCAGAACTTTGTATTGCCTCTTCATAATTCTTAGGATCATTATCATTATGATCGATCCCATCTAAAACATCATCTTATGCCATTAGATTCAACCTATTTGGTGCATGACATTGTCGTGTAGACTTCCTAAGAGGTTCGTGTACAACTTATTCCCCTTGTATTGGATCTGGTTGTTCAACTTGGTTTGGAACTAGTTCAAGACATCCAATTAAGGTTCATCAACTTGTATCTCATCTTCTAGATCTTGTGTTGAAACATTAGTTTCTTGAGCTTCATCAAATTCTATTTCCTGACCATCATTTCTTTCTAAAAGAAATTCCTTTTACAAAAAAGTTGCTCCTCTTGCCACAAACACTTTATGGTTAGAGGGGTGATAGAAATAGTATCCCATAGTCTCTTTGGGATACCCAATGAATCTACACTTTATCAGATCTTGAGTCAAGTTTATCAGATTGCAGTCTTTTAACGTAAGCTAAAGAACCCCAAACTTTTATATGTTTAAGGTTAGGCTTCCGTCCTTTCCATCTCTCATATGGTATTGTAGAGACTGACTTAGTGTGAACTTTATTTAGTAAATATGTTGTTGCTTCTAAAGCATATCCCCATAAGTTCATTGGAAGATCAGTGAAACCCATCATGGATCTCACCATATCTAATAAGGTTCAATTCCTTCTTTCTGACACACCATTATGTTGTGGTGTTCCAAGAGGTGTCCATTGTGAGAGAATCCCATTCTCTTTGAGATATTTAGTAAAATCATCACTGAGATATTCTCCACCTCTATTAGACCTCAGTACTTGATACTTTTACTAGTCTGTTTCTCAACTTCACTGTGAAATCTTTTGAACATTTCAAAAGATTCAAATTTGTGTCTCATAAGATACACAAATCCATATCTCGACATATCATCAGTGAATGTAATGAAGTAAGAATAGCCACCTCAAGCTTGAATTTTCATTGGTCCACAAACATCTGTATGAATTAGGCCCAATTATTCAGAAGCTCTCTATCCACTTTCAATAAATGGAGATTTGGTCATCTTTCCTTTGATACAAGATTCGCAAGTTGGGTATGATTCAAAATCTTACTTGTCAAGGTAACCTTTCTTGTACAACTTGTTAATTTTTTTCCGCCACTATGACCAAGCCTACAATGCCAAAGGTATGTATGATTCACTTGACTATCTTTTTTTCTCTTAATACTAGAGACATGCATAATCAAATTAGCAGTCGCATTGGGTAAGACAAAAATACCACGTTGTAGACAAACATTCACATATAAATCATTACCACAAAAAATAGTGCAAATGCCATTCTTTATAACAACGTGAAAACCATGCTTGTCCAGCAAAGAAACTGAAATTATGTTCGCAACAAATGTAGGAACATAATAACAATCTTCTAATAAAGTGTTTCGCCCGTAGGCACTATCAAAGAAATTGATCTTACAGCTAAGGCCGCAACTATTGCACCATTTCCAACTTGCAGGTTAACTTCTCCTTTCTTCAACTTCTTATTTATCTGGAGCCCCTGCAACATATTGCAGATGTTAAAGCAACAGCCATTATCTAATACCCACAGTGAAGAATCAATAGTAGTTAAAGAAATCATGAAAACATTTTTCATTAAATTCTCACCTTGTTTCTTGTCATTCAAAGTTGCAAGATACCCTTTGCAATTTCTCTTCCAATGTCCTTTCTTTTTGCAGTGGAAACACTCTGCCTCAGATTGGTTAGTTTTGCCTTCTTTAATTTTGGGTTTGGTCACACCACCCTTAGGCGCAGTAGGCTTCTTTTTGGTTTTCGTCTTACCCTTATCCTTCCTTTTAGAAGAGTTACCAACCAGCATAACAGGTCCTTTCTTCTTCTCAGATGCAAGTTGATTCTCATAATCAATTAACATGTTAAGCATCTCATGAAGATCAGAATCCATTTTATGTATATTGAAATTAATAACGAACTGTGAAAAGGATTCAGATAGTGACTGCAAGATCAAATCTTGAGAAAGCTCTTTTCCAAGTTTGCACCCCAGTTTTTCTAGTTCTTCAATAAGATCAATCATATGATTGACATGGGTCCAATTGGAGAGTTTGCAGTCAACTTGGATCCAAACAAAGCCTTAGACAACTGGTATCTAACTGTCCTACTCTGTGTACCAAACATCTTCTTAAGATGTTTAATAATAGCAAGTGGCTCCATATCTTGATGTTTCCTCTGGAGTTCAGAATTCATAGAAGCGAGAATGATGCATTTAGCAGTAAGACAGTCTTCCATGTATTTCTGATAATACATGGTGTCCTCAGCATCATCCTCAGCTGGGACTTCCTTTTCAGGCTTATCGATCACATCGATAAGCTTTTCATGCGTGAGAACAATTCTCAAATTTCTGTATCAGTCTTCAAAGTTTGGTCCTACCAACTTGTTGGCATCAAGTATACCGCGCAGTGATATAGTTGACATATTGAGAAATCTAAAATAGAAAAGCAAAGACAACAATATAAGAACATATTTACACATTATAATTAAAAATATGGACTTTTATATAAATGATATCTCCACTAAATAGTTGAAACTATGTGCCCTTATTATAGTTTTAAGAAATCTTCATTTCTTTAGTGTAGTAAGGAATCCTCCAACAACATATATGAGCCTCTTGTCGTTTCTCACACATATTTTAAAGGTAGGTACTTTTACCAATTGCATCCCTATACAATTTCCTTAAATTAATTTGCTCTATGCCAAATAGTCCCCTAGTGGTCAGACGATCCTATTGACATAGTTGAGTTCAACTATCATGACGACAAAGAATTAATTAAATTTAATACTTTTCGGGTAGTCCAGACATTTAGTATCAAATTAAATAATTCTTTTCAACCATACATCTAATGCAATAAATAATTTTAATCATTCTTAAACTACAAGTCTCCTGCTTGTCAGGCCGCTACTTGTAAACAAAATTAAATAAATAAAAGTATTTATCTTGATGGATAGCTTACAATAAATATCTTATATTTTCTTGTTTAAGAACTCAATTTTAATCATTCAAAGGGTCTTTTAATAATTTGGTGATCAAATCAATCATAGCATGTTAATTTTCTGTTCTATTAGTTATGTGTTTAGTTCCAAACAAATTTACATCACATGTAATAGATAATTCATAATTTTATATAGAACAAACATTAAACAAATAGATAAAATTCCATATGAATACATACATATATTTCACATATATATCATACAATTTTGATTTAAGCTACACTCTCATACATCACATGTCAATCTGTCCTTATATTATTATTAACTAACATCTCATGAATCATTAACAATAATAAAGTTATTGTCTATTAAGCACGTATTATATGTTCAAATATAAAGGGTTGAACAAAATAGTAAAAGATCTTCAAAAAAAAACTTTTCATCACGGCATCATATGCAATTGTGGACTTTCTTATGTATCTGGTGAGTATTGTATCCAGTACAATATTTCACATTTATGTAATTAACTTACCATTAGTTTGACATTTATCTTTATTCATAATAAAATTAACACATAAGCTCTCAAAAAATTTGACAAATCCGCAAATACTATAGTTGTACTCTTCAAATATATAAACAAAGATTCAATAATAAATTTTAAATATAGACAACCAAGGCTCTGATACCACTGAAGGATTGCATAGGGTGTTCATAACACGCAGTGAAAGACAAAGACAATCCTAAGAAGATCTAGTTGTATTTTAAAATTTATTCACATGTCGAAGAATGGATCCAAGACAAACATGTTGGAGAAAGCCTTGACTTAAAATCTCTTCGATAGTACGAAGAGCCTATGTGTATCCACACCGAGACTAATCCCTGCTATCAACTCCTTGATTAATAGAACCCTCGAACAAATTGAATGAAAATAATTGTGCTAAAAGTCTCTTAGAATTTCAGCACAACTTGAAAGAACAAGAAAGACAATTTCTTGGTTCTCTTAGAATTTTTAACGCTGTGTTAATATTTTTGTTCTCTGCATATTCACGTTGCCCACAACTCCTTTTTATATGATATGATGGCAAGAGGTAGACTTCTTCTCAAAGTCCAATTCTGATTTGAATTTTGCAGATTTTCTGGTAAAGAATCAAATCCCATTCAAAATGGGATCACATGCACGTAATGGGAATTATCCCATGTCTCTCAAATTCTAAATTAGATATTACATAGGAGTCCTTAATTAATATTTACACATATCTCTATATAAATAAATATTAATTATAAGTATCAAATATATATCACATAAATACATTGATAATTATTTCAACCAAGAGATACAATTTTATTTACTATTCCAAATAGCAAGATTCAATTTATTCACAATATTAATTATATTCTATGTGCTAGCAATGAATATAATAATATTCTATTTGCACTAAAGTATTATTTATTTGACTAACTAAATTCTATAATTTAATTATCAAACATGAATAATTAATCCTTTAGCAAAGATTAGAACACTCGTTAGTGTGTGACCCCATAGGTTCAATACTAAACCGGTAATAAATCGATCCGATCAATATACTAATCAAGGGTGGCGTCTAGCAACACTCCTTAATGACCGGCTAACATGAAGTATACAAATTACTCTCAAGAATCCATAGAAGAATAACATATTATTTCCCTCTGTCTGTATAGCTCCGAATCACCCTAGGATATAGTTCAACTGTCAAATCCTGATAGGCGATCAACTATGCTTGCATGTAAAATATAACCAACTATTGAATGATCTAAGAAACTCTTTTCTTCTTTCATTTGAATGCCTTGTCCAAGGTCTTAAGTTAGTCGTTTACAATTCATGACAACATAGAGCTTCAACTCATTACCAATGACAGATTCCATTTTGATCATACCTAATATCCTTTCGACTATCGCCCTAGGTCCATAGGCGTCTGGTATCAAAGTACAACAAACAACAAGTCAATAACCATGATGATCTCAGGTCAAAGGAAAAATTAGTACATTACATTCTTCAAGAAAATATCTTATTGACAGTTTATGGTAATTATAACCATTAGGATTATTATTCAATGAGTATGTTCAATGATCATACCTCTATATGCATCATCTATATATGTAATTTAGTTAATGAGATCAACAAATCTTTATCCAATAAAGACCACCACATACATATTGATCTAACCGGTTACTAATATCCTAATTAGTAATCCTACGATCAAGAACATTTTTAGATTAAGTTATAAGAGACATGACTCTCTCATTATCAGAATCTCTATCATGATGTCACGTCTCAAAACTTTAATCAAGGATCTTATCATATTTAATCAAACAATTGATAATAAGCATGTACGATAAAAGAATATCAGATGACATATATTTATATTAAATAACGCTCAAAAAAATATGTTCAAATCATCATATGTGAGACTGGGTCGAGGGCATGTAAACTATATTCCTAACAGTAGATATATTTGTCGAAATTGGAAATGGGAAGATGGAGTGCTACAAAAGAGACTTTGAAGATGCCATCCTTGATTATACTACAAATTATTATAAACAAAAAGCATCATTGTGGAATGAACTTCCTTGTCCAAATTATATTTTGAAGGTAAAAATCGCATATGATTTTTTATTTAGTGCATAATTTGATTGTATTTGTATCCCAGAATGAATACTGATACCTGTTATTCCTAAAACAGGTAGAGGAGTGCATGAATAGGGACTTTGGTGTAGTTTCTCCTATTTTACCATCTTCCAACATTATAAAATTCTGGTAGGTAAGAATTTGAATTCAATGGCTCTTGAAAATTGAAATATTAGTATTTGCGTGGCCATTTAACTACTGAAGAAAAGCCATTTTGAACTTCAAGATAAACTGTTTCGTATTTATGATACGTTACAGTAGCTATTTAGCCTTTTTCTAGACGGTCAATTCTGTTGGTTTCTTGGAGTTCCCATTAATTGATGTCGGATAGTTGATTGCATTCCCCTACTTATGAAATGGAAAAAATCTTCTTTCTAAAACTTCCAATTTAGTTTGTTCGTAGTATTCAGAGGAGGAAGAGAGTATGCATCTAGTGTATTGAGAAGCCAAAAGCATCTGACTGAGTCATTTGATTCACAACTATGCTTTATCAGTGAGATGTTGTGCTCCCATTTGGTCGATATTCTGCTTCCCTTTTGGAGCAGAATTTCCACTTTAAATGAGAGGTGTTCTTCCATGATTGTGCACCATTAATGAATCTCCTTCTTCATTTTTCTTTTACTTAAAACACATCTTCTTCGTTGAGCCAAATGTACAAGATAGGGTTGTTAGTCAGTGATATTTTAAAATTTTATTCAGAGAAATACCGTACGAAAAGAAAAGTTGATGTTGATAAATTTGTTTCTAAGTCATTACCCGATATTTACTGGCTAAGTTTGTTCAGCTTTGAAATGAGTTATGTTAAAGTGCCTCTGGTTGCATCTATTTTCCAACTGACTAAACTTGTGATGCAGAAATTTGAAACACGGTTATTGGTTGTATATGAGGAGGGTTGCCAAGCTTTCCTTAGAGATAATAAGGTATTAAATCCTGTCATATTAGGTGTCTAATAGTCAGTGTATTTGACTTCTTATTTGATGATTTTGTCTTTTTTCTTTTTCCCCCACCCTCTGTTCCATGTCAGTTTGAGGATTTATCTCGAGTTTTTAGGTTATTCCAGGGGATCCCTAATGGGTGGGAAAAAATTGCAGCCATGTTTAAGCAGGAACGTTCTTCTATGTCATTGTTGAGCAATCAAAGGGTTTTCCTTGAAGTTTGTTTTTGGTGGTTAAACACTTTGTGATGGTTCATATTTTGTAGCACATCACTGAGGAAGGCATGATCTTCATGCAATAGGCCAAAGACACAGCAAGTAACAAGGTCTGTTGACTAAACATGTGCTTCATTTGACAATATGGTTTTTGGCCCCTTTTCTTGTTTTATTAATTTTCATGCTTCTAGAACTAGAAGAGAAAAGGTTTTATCTTAGGTGTATGAGCAGGAAAACACAAGGGAAGGTGGAGGAAGGGGTGGGGAGTATGCATAAAGCAACCTTTGAGAATTATCAAGTAACATAGAGAACAAGGAAGTTGAGTGGATTGAAAAGCATTAGCAGAAATAAGAACATATATATATATACACTTGCTTTTCTTATGATGTGCGGGCTATTTTTTTCCTTTGGATAGTAACTCATTATCCGTGCATTTTGAAGTACTGATATTTATGTAATTCTACAAGCTGAAAGTTCCAGTGGCAACTTTTTAGAATTGTCAAGTAATATAGAGAACATTTGAGTGGACTGAAAAGCATTAGCAGAAATAAGAACATATATGTATCCACATGTTGTTCTTATGATATGTGGGCTATTTATTTTCCTTTGTATAGTAACTCACTATCAAGTCAATAAGATATTAGTCATGTGTTTTAAATACATTACCTACGATGTTATTGTAAAAACATTATTTTAATAATATGAAGATTTGAGTAGTTTAGTTCAAACTTTTAAAATATTGCTCTTAAAACATAGATAGTGTTTTTTTCTTTCTTTTGTTATATATATTTTGTACTTCTTTTTACAATCTTCAATATTATCTAAGAGAAACTTAAAGCATAAAATCATCGGTAAAAGTTTTTGGAGCCTCAAAAGTTTGGGGACCTAAAGCAAAATACTAATGTTACTATATATGAAGTAAAAGACAAAAAGGACGAAAAATAAAAAAGGCAACACTAATTTTTGTGTACGTGTCTATACTTAAGGCCTCATATTTAAATGTGGCTTTATTATGAGGATCAAGCATATATATATATATATACGTGCTTTGCACGTGTATCTCATATTAATTAGTATAAACTCTTTAAAATAATATTAATAGTATTTAAATATGTCTGATGAATAACATAAAATTTAAACAAAAAAATACAAGCTCGGGATAAATAAGAGCAATTAATCTATTTATTTATACTCACATACACACACACATAAACGAGCGGAGGAATTAAAAGAAAAACAAAATGGGAATATAGTGATAAAATAATATGGAGAGAGGCAGCAGTAATTTTAATTCCTTGAAAAACTTGCTTTCATTAATAAAAAAAAATCGATACTCATACAAGGTAAATAGAATTACATCCCAATTAACAACACACTACGCCAAAGAATTACAAAAAAATTATTAAAAAAAAAAGATTCCAAAGGGCTGCCGCGGTGTCTAAAAGAATGAAAAAATTCAGCTAGTGAATAACGAAGATATATATATATATATATATATATATATATATATATATATATATATATATATATATACACACGTATATATTACTTACCATATGGTGGAGTTGAGAACGAAAAGCGGAGAAAAGGTAGAAAAATCAAGTTGGACATAACGTATAAAATGGGAAAAAATGGTTGCCTCTTTTAGCCCCTTCTTTTCCTGGACTGTCAACGACAAACTGAATACAGATCAAACTTTTATTTTCCTCAAAATAGACTTGCTCCTGTGTAACTATAAATTGATACATAAATTTATTAAGGGAAAAAAATGAGACTAAAATGAGTGAAAAAGAGAAAAGATGGAGGAACCACCATTTTATGTCTATATTTTCCCCCTCAGGCCTGAAGTAACCTAGGTTACTTCTCACCTTGTGTTGAATGGTCTAAGTTGGGTTTAATAATGAATGATATATTTGTAACTAATGAAAAATAAGAAAGGTCAAGTATGGGGAAATTAAATAATTTTCACCTCTTCTAACACCTTTAATGATAGGTAGTAAAGAGACTCAAGCATAAAATGTGGTACGTCACGTTGAGCAATTGCAAAATGAATGATACCATAGTTTGACATTAAATGAATGAGTAACGTAGTTTGATATTTGTTTTCTCAGGATGGAGTTTTTCTAATAGCACACATAGAAGGAAAAATAAAATAAGAGAAAGGTTAAAAATTGACACTAATTGCATATATTAAAAATACTTTTTAGAAAAGGACTATAGTATTACATTCTATACGCTTCTGGTACACATATCCCTCAAAATCTTAGCTCTGAACAATTAATTAGCTGGTAAATACACAGAAACAAAAGTTGCTTAGACTACACTAAGTAATTTGTAGTTTAGACTACACTAAGTAATTATTTTGTAGTAAGTGCTTGGCAGATTCATGAACTTCAGACTAATATCTCCATTTATTGATTCATGACATTTATTATACTGTAAATTTATTACTTATTTAGTAGTACAAAAAATTTTGAGGGACATTTTAGTAATTCAACTTTTGCATCTTGGAGCTTTCCACTTTTAATAATGTATGATGATATATATATATATCATTTATTTATACTTTTCTTTTATTATTTTATGTAATTTTACCTATTTAAAAATATTTATTGTAATTGTATTTATGAAATACTAAAAATTAAATACTCATGGGGCTTACGCCTCGCTGAGGCAAATGTAAAACGTCCCGCCTTACGCCCCCGCTTTTTAAACACTATTTGAATGTAGCATAGAAGTGAGACTGTTGCTCGCTTCTTTTTTCCATACCTTTTCTTTCCTGTTATTTTCCATTTCTTACCAACCGATGTGACACAGAGTTGCAACGGGAGGATATTGTCTATGGGCTGTGGCCTGTTATCTTTTTTTTTTTTTTATTTTAAACCTTCTCGTCTTCGTCGAAATTTAAATGAAAAAGGGTTATTTCAGTCCGAAATGGAGTAACCTTTTGAGGAAACTAAGCATTTAACCACTTGTCCATGACCTGGGAAGGAAATACTGAAATTTTCACTTTTCTCCATGACCTCTTAGGTGTCATGTATATATTTCCTCTAGTTCGGGGAATGTGTGACCACTCCAAAACTAAGACAGGTATCTGTATCTAACTGATAGTAGAATATAGCCAAATATATGCAGAGTGCTGAAAATTCTATGCTTTCTCAAGATTCCCAATATAGCTTTATCATATTCCCTTTTCAAGTGTTTTCTCTGCCTTCAAAGTAATTTTATGCTGAAAAAATAGTTAGAGTATTTGGAGATATAAGCTTCAAATTTTCTATTGTACCTATCCTACACGAATAAATTTTTCATTTGTAGGCTGAAGTCGAAGCAATCAGGAAGAGGATTAAAAGTCTTGTCGATCGTGGGAACTTGGAAAGTGACAAAGAGGATTATTAGTACGTGGCCTAATGCAACAAGCTGATACCTGGGTTAATTTGACTGCTCTTGGCACTAGTATTCTTGATGTTCATGGGAAGTTGTATGCCAAATATAGATTGAAGAAATGGGAAATTCACAAGGACCGAACATGTTCTATCTGCACCGCGACTGATGAGAGCCTAAACTTTTTTTTTTTGGGGAATTTCAATTTAGTAGACATTTGGTACAAGTTATTACAGTGGCAAGGGATCAATAAGCAAGTATTTTACCATGGCAGGATGAAGTTAATTGAGCTAACAGACATGCTAAAAGCAAGAGTGCAGGCTCAATGATATATAATGGCTTTTGCTGGATGAATATGTCATATGGAGGGAAAGGAACTATAGGGTATTTCAGGCCAAGAGGAGAGCAGCAAATGATTTCGTTAGGAAGGTGATTTAGGAGATTTTTGTTAAAGGCAGAGGCAACACCAAGCTAGCTAGTCGCTTAACAATTGGAGGACTTTTATCCTCAGCTAAATAGTTTGGCAGTAGTAATGCAAGGCTAGGGCTCTTTTTCCAATCTGCATCAATTTTGATTTTGTGTACATATCCACTTTGGCAATGAAAGTTTGCCAAAAAAAACAATGGCGGCCGATAGACAGTACAATAAAGACGTTAGTAGTAGCATTTGTCTCTTTAAATACATATTGGCAAATTAAAAGTTTCGTGGAAACATATTCCTTTGAATGATTAAGGTGTGTGCATGTTGGGCTTCAAGTTCCATCGCTGTGACAAATTAGAACAGGCCAAACACAATTAAAGATGTTTTATCTGAAGAAAATGAGGATGTGGGGATAAACTCTCAGCTAGACATAAGATATGCTTAGTGGCCACATTTCTCTCAGCAATACTCTATTTTTCTCGTCCTTCCAATTTCAACTCTTTTTGTTTCTAGAACTTAGTATGGTATGCAATTTTTTTTGGGGGAAAGATTACGGATGCCCCGACAAACTAAAATAGTTACCCGTCCATACCCCTATTACTTTCATAACCCCCAGAAAAAATAAAAAATATTTACCCAAGATGCCCCCCAATTATGATACCAACATGGTATATAAATATATTGAGATGGTATCATGAAAGATGTTTCAGTCCTTGTCTTAGTCCTCCATAATACCATCATGATATATAAATATACTAAGATGATATATGCTTCAGTTCTTCTCTTAGTCCTCCATGTATCATGAAATATAAATACCGAGACGGTATTATGAATGATCATGTTCATTTATTAAAAAAGACGCTTTTCTCGAAAAAAAATTCTATGACACCATCATATATATCGTGATGATATCATGAATGAGACACTCCTCAAGAGCATAATACCATTATGATATATAAATATACTCAAATGATATCATGGAAGGCCGTTTCAATTTTTCCCAAGATAAATATCTACAGCCGGTGGGGTAGAAGCAAAAATAATTTGAAAAGAACCATAGCAGGGTAAATATTTTATATTATAGGGGTATTAAGTGATGTTTTCCCTTTTTTTTCGTTTTCTTTTATGAGATTATTCTCTCTTATAGTTGGATCTTTGAGGCTGCTCCGATTTTTTTATTTAATTCTTCTTTGACTAGGAAAATTTGACAAGGAATTTTCGCCTTGTTAAGAATAACATAATGTGAATTTATTGGCTTTGTTATAATGGTGAAGTTTAAGGATGATGAGGTGCCAAAATTGAGGAGCTATATAGATATTTAGCCATTTGACATATGTGACAGATCAAGTGCCAAAAAAGAGTGGACAAACATCGATAAAAAATAAAAAAAAAATAGAACAACGTTGATTTCGAGTAGTAAATACAGAGTCAATTCAAGGTATACTCCCAAACATATCTAGCTAGGAGCTGAAAAGAAAAGCCCAGAGGGCAACATATCATTTGGAACGTGATCGGAAAAAAGGACGCAAGATAGTACTTATAACTCGAGAAGTCTTATAATTTATAATACAAGTAGTTTAGTCTAAAAAGAACCAAAATGTATCTCCCTCACACCACAAATCCACAATAACCAGCTGACAAAGGAATACAAAATAATGTGATACAAAGGATACAAAGATCCTAAATTTATCCGTAAATTATGCTGCTTCTTCAACAGATGCGCAACCAACAAGAAGCCATGCTGCCGAATTCCAATGTTTGGCCTTTGCCACAAAGCAGTTTTGTATTCACTAAAAGAGACAAACTCGTGATTTTACGGGTTAACACGATATGTGTTATATAAAGAATTCATAATGTAGCAATCATCAAAATTTAAGTAATATTTCACAGATAATTTAGAAGCACATCAGAAAAGGCCCTACTCTGTAAAAAATATCTAAACTCCAACTTGGGCCAAGTATACTAGTTCCATTTTTTCATTTTTGATGTTTTATTCAATGTAAGATCTCACAGAAATGAGCAATTGTAGAAAGTCATAAAGGAACTGCTTGAATGAATCAAAATCCTTTACAAGGTTGTGTAAAAACTAGGTTTTACAGTTCATAATAATAAAATGATGCAATCTACAATCCAGGCAAATTAATATCTAATTAAAAAAAACATTGACAAAAATTTAAAGGGCATCAGTTCTCCAAGGTGATAGCATCAATGAAAGATTCAGACGCAAATTACCCATTTACGATATATAGGATTCATCATATGCCCACAAAACATTAATGTCACGAAAAAAATAACAAAATAACAGTTAGTTGAGGATTAGTTATCGATCAGAACCTGTCGAGATTCACTTTTTACATCATAAAAAATGTAATTCAGTGGATTGAGCAAGAATTCTATCATCACTTCATTGTTCCTCAACACAAATTAGTTATAAATATTAAAAAAAATATTAAAATATTTATACAAGGAAAAAACAACTAAACAGAAAATATATGAGTTAAAATTAAAAGATAAGTGCTCAGAACTTCTTAGAGGGTTGTGTAAACCATCACAGACCAATAGTCTCCGACACAAGAATTTTTCATCAAAGCACAATAAAATGTAACATTTAAAACATACTTAAAAACACATTACAAATTTAACACTAAACAATTAGAACCATATATCAAGATTATAACTCAATATTAACAGAAACTATAAGGATAAGGCAAGTGAAATAACATAAAACTTCAATTATTGGACTCAGTTTATGGGTGGTGATATATCAGGATGGTCGTCAAGGTGGCTTTTAACACCATTACGACGAACGAGACCAATTGATACAAGTCGTCACTGTCCATTAACCATTTCAATTTAACAAATAAAATACCTAAAATCACATTTTTAAATATTTTTCAAGAAAATGAGCCATCAGATAGGAGCGAAAGACTAATAACTGTTTTATAATCACAAAGATTTCAGTTGAACTATGCTTCTAATCATCATATGACCCAACAAAAACATTTTTTTAATGAGAAAAAAGGACAAATAATAATTGGCCTCATAGAGAAGATTAGGCTAACAACATGATAAAAATTCAGACATATGCTTGTCTATAAAAGAATTTTAATCATCGGCCAATGATATTTAAACAAATAAATAACCTGAAGATTAACGTTAAATTCAGACCTGTCTCTACCAAATCAATATGAATTTTTGAAAATATTAATACAAACTCAAAATGTCCAAGATTCTATTAATCAATTTAAAAAAATTCCAGTGTGGTTAGATCAACCCAAACTTTACACAATCAATAACCCTCAATGCCATTCTTCAACAATCAAGCTCAACAAAAATGTTGGTGTCTATTTATATAATTTCTAAATCCCTAAAAGACAGCTTTACGGTTTACTATCAAAACAAAAAAGAAACATATATAGAGAAAATAATTTAAAGGGCATCAGTTCTCCAAGGTGATAGCATCAATAAAAGATTCAGACGCAAATTACCCATTTACGATATAAAAGATTTCATCATATGCCCATAAAACTTAAATTTAAAAAAATAAACAAAAAATGACATTTAATGGAGGATTAATTAATTAATGATCAGAACCTGTCGAGATTCACACTTTACATCATAAAATGTATTTCAGGGGATTGACAGACTTATGAATTATATCATCACCTCATATTCCTCCTCAAACATATAAATAAATAAATTACTATAAATATAAAAAAAGTATAAAAATATTACAAGCTAATAAATACAGAAAATATTTGAGTTGAAATTTAAAAAAAAATTAGTGCTCAGAACTTCTTAGAGGGTTGTGTAAACCATCACAGACCAAAAGTCTCCGACACAAGTTATTTTCATCACAGCACCACAAAATAAAAAAATAACATTTAAAAAACAATTAAATGGATATCAAATTTAACAATATAAATAATTATAGTGCTAGGATTACAATCCTAATGGGATAAGATGGAAAACCCAAGATTAAGCTAGGAATTAAATTTATACCATGTTTGGTTAATGAATAAATTAATAAGGTCCACCAAACACAGTATAAATTTTATTCCAAGTTTAATCCTGGCATATAACACATACCAAACGACCCCTTAATACATAATTAAGGATTGTAACTCTATGTAATGAATTAACATAAGACTTAAATTATAGGACTCAGTTTATGGGTGGTGATATATCAGAATGGTCGTCAAGGTGGTTTTAACACCATTACGACGAACGAGACCAATTGATATGAGTCGTCATTGTCCATTTACAATTTAAATCTCAATAATAAAAATCTAACAATAATAACCTAACAAATATCTACTGATATATAAAATAAATCTTCATTAAAAAAAATCACAATTTAAAAATGAGCCATCAGATAGGAGCGAAAGACTAATAAAAATGTTTTATAATCACGAAGATTTCATTTGAACTATGCTTCTAATCATCATATGACTCAGTGATTTAGTAATAACAGCAGCAAAAAAATAGATTTTTTGAGAAAAAGAAAAAGGAAAAATAATAATTGGCCTCATAGAGAAGATTAGGCTAACAACATGTTGAAATTCAGACATATGCTTGTCTATAAAAAAAGTTTAATCATAGGCCAAAGGATATAGAAACAAATAAATCAAAAAAAAATAAAAAAAAAATTAACAACATAGAAAGAAATTAGGGCTTACTTATGAAAGAAGTGAAACAAAATCAGAAAAATGAATGATTTTGCTTAGGGGGAAAGAAGGTACTTTATATAGGGACGGGTGACTGTGGTTAGGGTTTAGTGATGGGCTATTATGGAGCATATTGGGCTAACGTCAATTTGGTTTGGGTTCTTATTGGGCTATAATTCAAAAGGCTCATCTTAAAGGAGGGAGGTTTACACAGATAGGCTATTTCAGGATGGACAATTTGGACGATCGTCTGATTTGGCGGTGGTCTTTAATTTTTGGGAAAAATATTTGAAATACCCGCTATTAAACAGTATCTAACATTTGAAAGTCTTGAAATCACCCATAGGTGGTGTTCGAACCACTTAATGCCAAAAAATGGTATATCAGTCCTATATATATAATGAAAAGATAATGAAGTTTATGACAGGCGCTTAAAAAAAAAAAAAAAAGACTTTTGTGGCGACTTACGTAACAAAGGACGCGACAAACATATATACATATGTTAGAATTATATATACACCTTATATACAAGAATGATACGGTTTATATACACGTACGTTAATCATACATTTATTATACATAAATTATACGTTAATTATACATTTATTATACACGATTATACGGTTTGATATGATATTATTTTTTTTTACATATACAATAATGATACATACTATATACCACAATGATACGGTTTCTATAATACATTTTTTATACGTATGATATACTTTCACAAGACCGTATGCTTTATATACATATACAACGGATACATATTATATACACATATGATACGGTTTTTATACATATGATATATTTTATATACATATACGGCGGGGATACTGCATTTCCATAGCGCTTTGAACTCTTACCTTAAACGACCTCTTTTTATGCTTTTTTATTGAGCGGTGCTTTCGAATTCATGCCTACTCGAGGGGGGTTCGAACTAAGAACCCCGCGTTGTGGGATTTCAACGTGAGGTTGTTGTTGTTGTTGTATACGGCATACATATTATATACACATATGATACAATTTCTATACATCAAAGCTTTTCGGACCACAAATAGGCGTCTTCATATGAATCTCTGCCATTTTTGCTAAAAGACTCCGCAAAAAAAACAATCATATGGTCAATTTGGACGATTGTCTTATGAATTGTTGATTTTTTGTCTTTTGCACTTGTTCGTATATTTTAATCATTCTTATTTTGTTTATTTTATACTATTTTATTTGCATTCTTCATAAATATATTTAAAATTTGGAACAACATGGCTTAAATATTACTTTTGGTTTGTCATTTGCCGGTTTTGATCTTTGATGAGGTCGTTTTCTTCATATCAAGTTGTATCAAATAAAATTTGTCAACGTCCTCTCAATCAAATAAAATTGGAGAAATAAGGCGGAAGAGGAATCTTTAACTGGAGAAGAAGGTGGAAGAGACAAGAAAAATGGAGAAAGAGGAAAAAAAGAGGAAAAGTATCTTTCTTTGAATTATTTTAGTAGCTATAATTTGGAGATACAAAGGTCATTGGGTGGGATAAGTTTGGGCCGAAGCCGACATTTGGATTTTGTCTCAGAATTGCCGGTCTTTAATTTTTGTTTCACCTAAAAATCTATGGGTTCCGAATATGAACCACCTTTGTCAAAATTTAAAAAAAATTCGTTTTTGAAAACTCTTGCCTTATGCCTGGTTGTAGATGGATTGCATTGCCCATTAAACAAAACCAAACCAATATGAAATTTTATACACCAAACCAAACCAATAAAATTCGGGTTTTCAATCTTTTTCTCGGGTTGTTCGGTTTTCTGATTTCGGGATTTTTGTTTTCTCGGGTTTTTCGGGGTTTTTTCAATAGTCTTGATGCATAAACTTTTACTTTAAATATTTCTTTAGTCCTAGTAAGATACAATTATATAATTAAGGTGTTTCTTAAGAAAATAACACAAAATGTGAGAAGAGTGATGACATTGTATTAAAATATTCAACAAAGCTAATATAATCGGTTAAAATAAATATTGCTAATTAACAAGCCATAAAAGAAAATGACCATAATCTAAAAATACTAAGTCATGCTAAAATAAGTATTACTTACATGACAAAAGAAAAACTTAAGTTATGTATTTTTAAAACGTTATGAAAGCTTAAAAAAAATAGATATCAAATTATTGAATTTAATTAGGTATTTGAATTTCTTTTGTTAGGATTAGTGTTAGAGGTTTTGGTTTGAACTTTATTTGAGTTACTAACATCCATAGATATAAAACTTATTGACATTCAAAATTCTGAACTTAATAATATGATAATAGATAAAAAAATTACGAAAAAAAATTTAAGAAATATTTATAAATTACTTTACAAATAAATATTTTTATGTATAAAATGTTTTAAAAATTGAATTCATGTAATGTCGGGTTGGATTTTCTTTGACTTTTTTTAGTTAAAATCAAACCAAACCAATTATGAGTCGGTTTTTTTCCAACACCAAGTCAAACAAACCATTAGGTGGGATTTTCTCGGTTTGAAAGAAATATGGATGCGGTTGTCTTTACTTTGTACACCTACTTAGGGAGCTTCGGCATTTGCTACCTTAAGGTAGAGTTTTCTTAATCTTGGGATAACTTTTTCCCTATCAAAAGACCCTTACAGTTTTAAGTTTTGATCACGTTTAATTAAGTGTACAAAATTAATTTCCTGATCAGAAGTTGGAGATTAATTCCTGGTGGATCAAAAGACCAGCCTTGCCACAACTTATGACATGACCATAAAAAATTTAGTACTTCATTCGTCCCGATTTATGTGACATTCTTTCTTTTTTAGTCAGTTCTAAAAATAATATCACATTTCTATATTTAACAACAATTTAACTTGTAGATACCTATTTTTATCCTTAATGAGATGATCAGCCACATAAATATATTTGACTTATTTTAGACCACAAGTTATAAAAATATTTCTTTATTTCTTAAATAACCGAATAAACATTGTCACATTAGTTGGCACAAAAGGGAGTACAAAAATGTACAGTTGGATCGCTAAGAATTTCCGGTGGATCAGCTTGCCACAATTCTTGTCGAATCACAACCAGGAGTTTGATATAAATTGTGTCATAACTTGGAATAAATTATTCATGGATTCTGACAAATCACCAGGAGTTAATGAGCTTGCAATGGGATATGGTGATTGTCGGTACTTCGGCGCAAATTGTGTTGCAATGGAACAAATTGTTTACGATTCGTGGTGAATCATTATGAGTTTCTGCAAAATTTCACCAACACATTTTTGGTCCAAATTAACTCCAGATGACTTCAAATTTAATATTCAACATCTAATACCAATCCCAACAATTCTCAATGGTTATATTCGCCCGAAATCTTCAAAAATCAATAGACCCACTCAATAACGTAGCTACATAGACTGAAGGTTGATAAGTTGAACACCCTATTAGAAAATTATACCGTGTATATAGAAAATAATATTGTGTATATAGGTTGATTTTTTTATATATAAATATATGTTAAATCTTAAACATCCTTAGAAAATTCTTAACTTCACCACTGCATCTACTTTGTCTTCTTCAATATCAAGCTCAATAAAATACAACACGAATATTCGTCAATCTTCTTCGATCAAATCAACCGTAAATAAGTAAATAATCTTTAATTTTCTACGACACATATGGAGAAAGAGGAAGAAAGAGGAGAAACACACGTTCTAAGAAATATCCTCAATTGCATTACTTTTCTTAACGGACACTATAAGTTAAAAACAATGATGAAAGAGGACACCCACTGAAATTTCTTAGTAAAGGATTACCCCGTTGGCTAGTTTTTGAAATCTAGCAGTCTAGATGTAGATGGATGCATCGCCCATTAGGCATTAGCAATAGAACAGAGCTCAATATGAAACTCTTTGATTACACCAATAACGCGTAAATCCGGCTATTCTGTAATATTTTTTTTAACTCTATCAAGTTACCGATTAATGATAACGTAAAGATATATGTAATGATCTAATAAGTGATTTACTTATGCAACATGTTTTTTCATCTTGTGTGCATAAAATATAAACTCAAATATATTGGTATTATAAGTTGTTAAAGGATCTGTCTGAATTAGTTAGCCTCTCGTCAACAAAATAACCTCACTCACTCTTACAACGGAATGCCCTCCAGTTCAAAATTCAAATCAGAGAGTATGAGGCAATCCCCATATAACATAATTCTCCCATTTCACATAGAGCAGCTTACCGAGACCGAAACAATGTGTACTGTTGAAAAGTCGAGTATTATAGCACATTCAATATAGTTGGGAGATGAGCAAAAGGCGAGAAACCTATTAACTTAAAATTATCAACCAACTACATTTTCAAACCATTACTACTTCCCTACATTGTACACTGCAGCAATTGTCACATACGCGAACTGAATCTAACACCTCAAATATCAAAGTAAATGAGAAAAGAAAATATAAAAACAGATCTTTCTGGAACAAAAAGGGGAAAAAATTGATGACTGATGAGCGCTTCTCAGATGACTATTATCTTTACCCTCGGTTTCTGTAAGGTCAACTTCTATCGACTTGAATACTTCCTGGATCCAGGGTTGACAGTATCTGAGGCATTGACATGCCACCCGATACAACAATCTCTGCAAAGAGGAGAAAAGAGCATGTTGGAAAGTGCTTTGAGCATGAGCATAATATATCTTGATCAGAAAATTGTACTTGGGTTTTCCAAATGAGAACTCTCGAGTGAGAAGACATTGACACTGGAAAAAGGCACTTATCGAACAAATCAATGCATATATTTTCAAGAGAATTTGATGATGACAAGATCTCTTACCTATTCCTTCACGGACAGACAAGTTTGGTCTAATAACATCTTTTGCACTAACAAGGAATATATCACCAATGTAAAGATGATTTGTAGGAACATACACACAGCATAGCTCTTCGTCTCCTGAATAGTTCTGTATCGGATGGTAAGACAGAATAGCGCACAAGTGAATTTCAAATAAAATGGATGACAGATGCAATTTTTACATAATTTTTCCAACAGCAGGGATATATGATGCTAATGCCACCCATAGGGGAATCTTAGACTCTTAGGGCTCATTTGGTATGAGGGATTTCAATGATAAATAATTCCCCCTCTTATAATTTATGATGAGTTTTTAGTTTGTCCAAAAAGAATGATACATTTCCTCATTTGGGATTTAACTTAACTTTACTTTTTACCTTAACGAGATGATCTATAACAACACAAATATCGTTGGCTTATTTTAGAACTTTCACAAGATCAAAAGTCTTTCTTTATTAAACTCCGTGCCCATTTCCCCTATATAAAAATTTAGGGACATAAAATTTGCTACGCATGCCCACCATGTAATTAGAAATTTGTAAAAGGTCTAAAAACAGATGATAGTTGAATTCTCATTACTGACAAAAAACAAGCACGTCATAATCGGCATACCTGGAGGACGACAGATGAAGTAATAAACCCAAAGGCATATTCGCCAATGCGTGGATGCCTTATTATGGCGACCTCCTTGAAAGCTTGTGTGTTCTGATCTGCAGTAGGAGGTTATGTATCAATCATCATTTTCCAACTGAAAGCTATTTCGTGAAAATAGTATGAAACTGAAAATCCATAAAGCATACCTGGAGATATGGCAGAACTAATTTGTTTCGAAGCATTATAGATATGCCGAACAAATGGCATTCTTTTGATGAACCACTCCCCAAGACCCAAAACTGAAGCTCCCAACCATGATGACATGAACACCCCCACCAAAAAAATGAAAGTGATTGAAGTCATAAATCCAAGACCTGATAAGAACAGCCATAAGAAAGAAGGTCATCTCCCAAGAGAGTATCATCAACATGAGCTGCTAATATATCACAAGAAAAGATCCTCAACCTAACATGGCTGACATTTACATTTGGTAGGATTAAACTATTTGCTAATTTCTTCTTTAGCATGGCACTGCATACTATGTCCAAAGAGATAAACGTCATTACTTAAAGATACCATGAAACCAGTCAGTGCCAGTAACAACATAGGAATAAACTAAGTTGGTTTTCATGAAGAAGGGGCAAATGCTTACCAAAAACATCAATTCCAAGTTGAGCATAGATTGGAGAGAAAAAGCCATCCACGAAATGAATAAACCACCATGTTATATAGAAGGTGACTGCTATAGGAAATAGGATGACACTGCAAAAGGATGTGAGTAAGTAACAACTAAAAAAGTAAAGAGTAAGGCAGAGCCTCTATCTTAATCACAGCTGACAGTGAAGACAAAGACAAATGTTTATAAGCATATCCTGCTACTCTTTTCCCATGACACTGACAAGCAGCAATGTGGACCGTGGTATAGTTGCTTCCTAATCAAGTTTAGTTTGACAACTTTCATCCCATGGATTCTTATTCAGTAAAAGCTCATTGGTACAACATAATCCAAGAAAGAAGAACACTCCTTTTTTGTGATAGATGTGCTACCTAAAGGATTTTTACTAACAGTCTTCCCATAATCAATGAGGATTCATAGTAGTAGTTCTTTTATTACATGGCAGGAACAGCCTGGCTACAAGCCTTACTTCTAGTTTGTTTTAACAGCTAATCAAAGTTCCTCACAACAACTCCGATGCTTTTCTATGTTCCAAGATTGATTGTCCTGGTTATGTTTGCCGAAAAGCTATGTTGCTCGGACTCTTAAAAAATGTCACCGGCTTGGTGTCGGATCTCCAAAAGTAGTGCATATTTGGAGGATCCCACACGGTGCAACAACATTGTTGGAGAGTCCGAGCAACCTAGTTGAAAAGTGTTTCTATTTCAGTCTTTCGTAATACAAGCTAGAAAGTGGGTAGTATAGTAATCAAGGGACTAACAGAAGCTAGAAAGTGGGTAGTAGAAGTCTGGATCAGTTCTTCTGTAAGCTTGAACCCTTGCTTAACTAGTTCTTTTAAATCATTCTAGTGGCGCTTTGCTGTTTCTTCCTAAACTTTATTTTCTAAAAGCAAGGAACCAGATAAAGAGATACCGTCTATGTCTAGATCAAAGGGAAGATTGAAGAGAAGAGAACCATGTTTACCATCCGGTCATGAATTTCTTAGAAGCCCAGCTCCTAACAACTTTAGAGAAAGTCTGCAGTTGCAAAAAACACACAGCTTTGTCAGACAATGAAAAGAGAATTCAAGCTTAAAATATGAAAGTAGGAGTCAACGAACAGTAGAGTAATATTCACTGTGACCAGTCCAGTCACTATGCAATTAAATTTAATACTTGCCCCCTCCGTTCACTTTTACTTGTCTAGTATTCTAAAAATAGATTTTCACTTTTACTTGTCACATTTAGCATATTAAGAGAAGACAATTTCTTTTTTCCTGTTTTACCCATAATATTAATTACTCATTTCAAATGCATTAAAAATATGCACCCGCTTTCAGTAAAGGGCAGCCCGGTACACTAAGCTATGCGCGGGGTAAAACAAGGGTATGCACGACAGCCTTAATATGAGGTATCATGGTAAATGCACCGTTAATATGAGTATCCTGGTAAATTATGCACTTCACTTATTATTTCTTAAGGGGTGTGCAAAGTCAATAGTGGACAAGTAAAAGTGAACGGAGGGAGTATATGAATAGCAAGTAAACTAAGTTATACGCTATGACAACGGACTGTGGCAGAATTATCAAATTTAGACTCGTGATGCAAGAGAATGAAAGAGAGGCAGAGCGAAGAGGAGAAGAAATCAGATGAGTAGTCGAGTAGAAGAGAGAGATAAGAATAGTATTTGTCAAACAGCAAAGCCGAATAAAAGAGACCAGCAAGCAACTAAAAGATTGCCTCAACAGCACATAAAACATTACTGCAGAAGTCAAAGGCGCTAAAATTCACCTTACATTTATGCGCAGCACTGCAGGTAATGTAATAGTTAATTAACTAATCAAGTATGGTGCATGTGTAAAGTTCGTTCAGGGGGCTTAATATCATTTTGACACACTACATTTTCAAGGAAAATTGATGGGATTCTTTTTGGATTTTTATATTAATAAGACTAGTTAAAAATATATTTCTCAACAAAAATACTTCACACTAATTGAAGCAAACAATTTATAGCTTCTAAGAGCGCTATATATCTTTCTATATAACCGAAGGGGCAGTAGTATATTTCTTGCTATAGTGCTTTTCTCTATTTTATTCCATACCAATTACTTCCTTCAGCAATATGTAATCATTATTTTCATTTGGGTTCCTCACTGCTCATGCAAATCACTAAGCATCATTCCCATGCTCCAGCTAACACCATCTGGTACTATTAGATGCTACCAATTGTTATACCCATCCAAATCTAAATTGATCACTCTAACACCCGTCCCAATGCGATCTAGCACACAGACAGGCAGTAATATTATCGAATGTAGAAATGTAGTATGCCATAGATGTTACTACATGCAATGAAGACAAAAATACGAATACAACATCCGACAGAATGCAAACACATGAAAACTGAGTGCAGGACATCCGAATAATATATATTGTAAATATCTTTTCACTCATGATCAGAATAATATATTATAGATTTTTACACAAAACCTATATCCAACATAAAATCACATATACTGATATACATACATACATAAATCTATAGATATCTTATGCAGCACTTATTCCGGTCCATCAAGTAAAGCACATGTTGGTAGTTAAAAAAAAAAAAAAAAAAAAGAATAAAACATGATTGGAAAAGTCTCTAACACCAAACAGGACATAATATGCAAGGCTTTTACAGACTTTTCTGCTTCGTGTATGTAAGACGTCAACACACAACACCAAACAGACATGGAGAACACATACTTTAATAATTCAATAAGCTACAAATGTATTACCTTTTTGATATATTAATCTCATTTTATAAAAAAATACCACAACTAGCATATCATAAAGAGGCGGTACAAGAATGACTGAAGGCTGTCAAGGAGAAGTTTAATTAAGTATGTACTTCACCTGAATCCTCTCCTACCATAAAAGGTCAAAGCTTTAACAGAGTTTCTAAGTAACTAATTATGTTAAGTTCTTCTAAACTCGCTAAGTATTTATTTTCCTCTCATACCAACAACAACATACCCAGTGTAATCCCACAAGTGGGAACCAAAATAGTAGGATATTTACCTTACCCCCCCTACCTTTGAGGGTTAGAGAGGCTGTTTCCGATAGACCCTTGGCTCAAAATAAAATAAGACAGCAAAACAACAAGATACAAAACAAATGCAACAAAAAAAAAAAAAAAGTAATACACCCTGAAGAATAGGAAACTATGCAATAACAAAATAGTACTACTAAAAACAAGAAACTACTCGGATGACTAAATAATACTACTAAAAAAGAGAAGAGGAGATGAGTAGGCTAGCCCCCATCCTCAGCCACACAAAGTGCTACAATACTCCTACCTACTAACCTTCTACCCGAATCCTCGACCTCCATAACTTCCTATCTAATCACCTTCCCAGTTCTTCTTCAGCCTACCTCTCGCTCAGGGGTGTATTAAAATCTACTTAGCCAAGATTCATGGTGTCTTGAAGTCTAGCCATAGTTTGGGGACTAAAGTTGTAATTCACGCTAAGTTTAGGGGTGTTTTAACCACTTCAGCCAACAGTAAATAAACAAACTGAAAAATTAACATCAAACAAGGCTTAGAGCAAAATTTTCACGATCCCTATGATCAACTAACCTCTTCTAACATCATAACTGATAAAAAAAAAAAAAAAAAACAAATAGTACTAAATAATTAAATACAAAATTGCTTCTTTCCAGCATTCTTTCAGTAACTTTGCGCTCTTAACAAGTAAACAACAAACATAACAAATAAATTAAGCTCATACGAAAGATCTACCTTTTTCCTTCTATAAATACTTCAACAAAATCCTAAAGTTCAAAACTTTACCGGAAATAACCTAATTTCCAGCAGAGCAGCTAATCGAAACAAATCAAATCACCAAATCCACTTAAAACCCTAACAAAATTCCCAAAAAAAAAAAACATTTAAATATAAATATATTTACTATGCATCGAATTTTTCATAAAATTTAAGAAATTACGAAATTAACCTCGCGACCAGAGTGATGATGGCTTGAAGAGGAAGAAGAAGAAGAAGGTTTGTCGCCGGAGACATCATCGCCGGCACCGGAGTTAGCTACCGGAATTAGAAGTTCACGATCTCTGTTAGGGTTTGCCATTATTAATTTCTCATCTATCCAATTCCACTAATAATAAATGCTTCTTTGAACTGTAACTGTTTTTCAAATCTATAATACTCCAATTTTTTATATTGATGTTATTTTATTTTCTATATATGTATTGTTTGGTCATAGAGGAAATGTTGGGTAGTGGGGACAGATGAGGAATTTAAGAAAAAGTTATTGTCTTAGTTGTGACTTTGTTGTGAGTAATAGTTAGCTCCACAATAATTTAGTGGGTTTTGGCTGGGCCAGGTTGGATTTTTTTGTCATGCTCATGACTATTGCATCCAATCATATTATGCCAACTCACAGGTCTTTCTTGTTTTTATATAGTTTCCTCTCTTTCAATTTACGTGAATTCATTTGACGGGACACAAATTATAAAAAAATAGAGAAAAATTTTAAAAAACATGGTATTAAATAAGTCGCGTATTTTTTGTGTAACTATAAACTATTGCATAAAGATAAAGTATTTCCAAATATAGAAAGAGGTATTCTTTTTTTTTGCGGATTATGGACAACTAATAAAACGTAATTATTCACATAAATTGAAAAAATAGGGAGTATATAGTTTTTGAAATACTTACTATTTCCTACAATTCAATATAAGTGATATTGTATCTTTTCATTTTATTTTGAAGTAAGTGGTGTTTCAGGTAATCAAGAAGGTTTTAATGATATTCTTTTAATTTTACCCTTGTTTAAATAAAGAGAGTTTTATATAATCAAGAAACTACTAAAGAGCTACATCTTTTTCAGGATATTTATTAAGGGCAAGTTAGTAAGAATAGATCTTGCTTTATTTTGAAAGGTAGTGAGTAGTTTTTCTTAGGGAATATAGCTAAAAAGACCAGTTTAATTTAAAAACTACTAAGATAATTTGACTTCTATGGACAGTTAGTAGGGGTGGCAAATGGGTCATTTGAAGCTTTTAAGTTGGTAGGATTAAGATGGAAATTTGAACTTATAGATGGGTGAAAGCCCAACCCTCCCCAAAACTTGTTTGAAAGATGGGATGAAATTTTGAGTCGAAGATGAAATTTGCAAATGAAGGGTTATAATCCAACTCGCGCAACTTAACCCACCTTTTCAACATATTGAGAAACTAAAAATATCGATATTCTTTGATTGCAAATATTCTCTCGCTCATGCTTTTCTAAATAAATTGTGTTTTGAAAATCAAATTTAAATACTTTTTGGATATAAAAAAAACTCAAACATATGCTTTTACTCAAAATAATAAAGATATTCACTGTAAATATTTCCTCATAAGTTATCCCAGTAGATAAATTATATTCGAAATAATTCCGAGAAGTAATTCAAAAGAAAATTAAATGTTAATTAACGTAATGAATGGTGATTTTGTCAGATTCCTCTCTTTTACCCCTTTGTCTTATTTATATATTTTTATGGTTGTCGTGTGCATAGCTAAGAGTGGAAAACATGTGTCGGATATGGGTGGGTGAAAAATAGGTTAAACAAAAATGGATAAGCATAGACCCTCAGGGAAAAAAAAAATAAGAAATAAAAAATTACTAGTCAAAATTTTAAAATAAGGAAATAAAAAATAAACTTTTAAAGAAAAAAAAATTGAACTAATAATTAAAAACGAAAGTAATCATGTTTTTTTTTATATTTATGAACAGAGGACAATGATGGGTCAGTTTGGGGTACCGTTTGATGGAATCGGTTGGGGTGATGATTTGTGATGAGATCTACTTTGGGCTAGTTGGCCAAATCAGCCCGTTTCTTGAAAATCAATCATTTCAAAACCCAAAATTAAAGCTTGGGTGGGTTGGGCTAGTCAAATGGGATTGGGCTTTAGTTTTGCACTCGTATAGCTTAGATACAGATTCAGGATTTAAGTTTTATGGGTTCAACATTTAAGATTCTTTGCATTGATCCAATTGTATTTTAAATGTTATGAGTTCTTATCCACGATTTGTTACAATCTTATTGAATTTTTGAAGTACTAGGTTAACATGAATCCGATAGCTAAGAGTTGTGTCCTTTGTTAACAATGTTTCAATCTCACAAGTGAATCAAAAGTTGGATCTACATTAGATGTCCCTCAAATCGCCACATCTATCTTCCTGCGGAGGAGTTTGGTCTCAAACCCCTTTCCAAATGAACGAAGACGCCATGCGAATGTGCTTCAAATGATCCGCATTTTAGCGATAAGCATATATTGAACTATCTGTATGATTGAGAGCCCTCATAGCCAATGCATAATTTACCCTCATAGCCAATGCATAATTTTAGTATCATCGTGTCTTCTAAAAGACAATTAAAATAACCTGTTATACTAAGTGAGATCAATAACTTAAAAAATAAGACAGATAATATGCTATAACATATTAAAATACATTGATAGTGTATAAGTTCTTTATACTAAGTATATGAACTTTAAAACACCGAAGAAATATTTGAAAGGATCAAAGACAACTTTTTTTTGGGTCTCATTATTGTATTAAATCTTTGTTTATATATTTATCAAGGGATATGTGTGGATGAAACTTGAGAGGTCGCATGACCGCAGTCATATTTTTTTAATTTTTTTTGAGATATCATATGATTTTTAAAATTTACTAGCCCGATTAATGTAAATTCACATCGTAAGACTCATTAGAAGTAAGAAACACTTCCCATAAGAGATTTAAACACTGAGTGCCTAAGTTTCGATAGTCAAGTCAGCGAGTACTTTTTTATAAAAAGCTAATATGATAATATTGTTTTTCCTTATAGTGTAAGAGTGATTAGTCATGAATTAATCATTTAGCTTATTACTAGTATAGTATAAGCTATGGTGGCAAGTTCTATGTAATCAAGCAACTCAAGAAATAAACTTAAAAAATTGTTTGATTCTTGTAATCAATTCAATTGAACATGTTCAGAACCGATTATACAATTATTGCCCAATAATATAATTTCAATCAATTGCCCCTAACTCCAGATTAAACTAATGACCACACAGATAGTACATACTCCAAAAATGTCTGATTTATTCCTTAACTGTTGACATTTCATAAAACCAGAAAATCTAATCTTTGAATGTATCATAATTAACGGGGATAATAACACTTTTGGTCTCTCAGATATTGATAAGTTCCGATTTTGATCCTTGTGATATCTGAACGAAGCACATTTAACCTTCAATTAATCGAAATGGGTGTTTTTAGTCTTTCTTTATGTAAGAAGTACATCGTATTTGAACTACTTTCAAAACTATATTATCCTCAAATATGGAATATATTACAAGTTTAACATAACATATAGGTAATTAAGTGGTCGAGCGGCTAATTCTTATGGTAAACACAAGCAAAGGGATCAAAAGTGCACATTTTAATTAATTGAATGCTAAATGCGATTAGTCAAATATCACAAGGACAAAAATTAGATTTTAGGAACCAAAAGTGTTATTAACTCCTAATTCTGCATGTAAATTTTAATAGCAAGTTGCGATAGACTATACAGTCCAAGTCGTTACATTTAGGTTCATATCAATCCAATACTAGGAGTATATAAAATAAAATTAAAAAAAAAAAAAAAAACAACATACCTAGTGTAGACCCACAGATGGGGCTTGGGGAAAATTCAAAATAAGAATAAACATAAAAAGTTTATAAATGTTCTGTATATTCTACTGAATCAAGCTTTGAATTTGCAATCAAATAAATGACGTAAAAAATGACTTCAGTGTATTCCTTTGGCAGCAATAAATGTACAATCCTGAAGATCTATTCAGCAATCAGCAACAATATTATTAGAGCCATTCAGCTTTGTGTTATTCTGTAATTTTGTACTTATAAGAGTGTTTTTTTTTTTTTTTTTTTTTAAACACATTATGTAAGTCAACCTGAATATATACAGTGGCAGAGCCACAATATACGTTGCGGGTTCGGCAAAACTCAGTAACTTTGACCCTGATCCTTTATATATATTGAGAAATGGTCATCAAAGCCCATAAACTTCAAATTGTGGCTCCGCCTTTGAATATATGCAATAACTATAGTGTGAACTCCGTAAATACATCGTCAATAATTCCGTTCAAAAGATGCTTCTCAATGTAGGTCACAATTTGTTCAACTTCATCCAAAGTAAATGCATTTCTCCAACCAAGATCCCATGTTGTACTAACCATTCCATTGCACCATATATCTCTTTCATGCAAGGCATAAAGAGTATCGACTGAAAGGCTATTTCCATCAACCTTAGTGCAATTTTTGAAGACATCAATCGAGTCACATATTTCAGTCACCAACTTGTCGAAGGAGATGGAGACTCTTGACTCGTTAACGGGGTTTTTTGATATTTCCAGGGCATGAGACCTTTTGTTTTCTAACAATTCATTTGCACATTCCAGTACAAGTTTGCTGTTAGAAATTTCATTGTCTAGACTAATTGTCTGCCATAATGTTGGTTCCCATGCATCAGTATCGAAAAGCTCCTCTGCTCGACTGAGGAATGCTTCGCTGCTCAACAGTATGTGTCTTGTAGTGGCTCTAGATTTGAGGTTTTCATTTTCAGTTGAATCTAGATTGCCTTGATAGCTAATGTGCTCCATTAGTGGGATGTCATTGACACACTGGATAGATGGCATGGCAGATTCAGCAGCAGAACTTTCATCATTCTTAAGATTATCTGCAAATAAAGAAGTATCATTTGTAAATAGTTGTACCATGTCTAGAGATCAATCTACTTGGATCAATAACTAGAGTAGTAGAATATACATTTTTCTCTTGTGCCTTGTAAAGATGCAATAACATATTGGATTCGAAAGATGTCTAAACGTAGCTACTTTAATGTGTGGCTACTTTTATTATCTTCTAAGAAGGTTGCTAGAGGAGAGCGACCAGAGGATACTCTAGGCAAATGGTCAACTCTGGTTAAGCTGTAGTATTAACAAACCGTGCATATTCATTGAACAAGTTCTAGCAAAATTTATGTAACATCCAGGGCAAGTTTCATGCTTTCGCAAGGACCAGTTACTTGCAAGCCTACGTACATGAATATTTGCAAAAGGTTTGCTAAAGCACTCACATAACGCAAAGTTAATACTCCCTCTGTCTCAATATATGTGAAGGTGTTTGATCGAGCATGGAGTTTAAGAATGAAAGAAAGACTTTTGAAGTTTGTAGTCTAAAATAAGTCATAGATATTTGTGTGGCTATAAATCAACTCATTAAGGGTAAATGGGAAGTTTAAAGTTAAATTGTTACTAAATATGGAAAGATGTCATTCTTTTTTGGACCGACTAAAAAGGAAAGAGTGTCACACAAATTGGGACGGGGGAGTATCGATTACATGACACAATGCCAAACATAACAAAATAAGTGCCTTACCAATGGCAACACTTTCAATGATTTCTTTCACTTCTTCACAGGGAAGCCCTTCTGAGAATGTAACTTCAGTGATGGTTATAACACTGTCTCGTTGGACTGTGTGCACAATCTGGATGTTGTCATCCTGTTGTTCCATATTCTCAACCTGCATCGACATATTCCATTAGTCTGATTATAATCTTATACGAAGAACAATAACATATGAGAGTAATAAAAAGGTTAGCTAAGAATTCAAAATAGAAGGCATAAATGTCACTTACCATAGGAACAATGGAGGAACTCCTGACTGACTTGTCAGTTTTGACATTCTTTTTCCTTTTTGTGGAGTTATGAGATGCAACGGCTGTGATGCTCTTTGAGATATTGCTATTTGAAGTTGCAGCAACTTTTTCTGGTGCATTCGACTTTTTCTCAGGTTTCCTCACTTTAGCAGTGGTCCTCTTACTTTGACCCTGAGATTTAGTGGTGTCATTGAGTTCAGCATTTTTCATTTCTACAGATTTCTTCGCACCAGGAGCTCGTTGAGTTCTCTCAACCCCTTTTTCTATCACTTCTTTCTTTGTTTGCTTAATCTTTCCAGCACAAGAAGCTCTATTCTTTGTAGAAGGAAGTTTTCCTTGAATGGAAACTTCAATAGCCTTCTGACCTGCAGGTGCTACACGATGGTCGTTGGATCCTTTTTCTCGGCTGAAGCTAGACTTATCAACTTTTCGTGTATGCAATTTTCGGTACATAGTGAAATTCACAGGTAAATTCTCTTCATTTAAGTTCCATTTTCCAAATGAATCTTTAGTATCTGGAGGATTTTCATCACCGATGGAAGTAGAAAACCGTTCTGCCTGAAATTCAGGAGCGTACATGGGCTTCATGATCACAATAGAAGGGGCATCATCAGCAGAATTCTTCATGAAATGAGAAACACTAGATTGATGAGAGATCACATCACTAGATTTGCTTTTCAAAAGGCCTTTGAATTGCATGGTTTCAATTATTCCGTCCAATGTTCTCTGTTTTGGATCTGCCTCGGGCAGCCTCTTTGCTTTTGGTAAATCTAATTCAAATATAGAAATTCTCTGCTTAAAAATCTTGTCCTTCTCTAATTGTTTCTGATGCAAGGGTGTCGAAGGAATCTCTTCAAGTCCCATTAGCCTTGCAATCAAATTTGGCACTTTCGGCTTCTCCTTTTGAATCTTGGCTGGAGAACAGCCAAAAGAAGCAAATTGGCTTGAGCTACTGGACGGGAACTCGGGTGACATAACCAGTTTTCTCCCATCAACAACACGAGCCTTTTCTATCGATGACTCACTCGTGCTAGTGAAGCTAGTAGAGGGGAAATCTTGAGACACATCTACTTTTCTTCTATCGATACGAGCCTTTTCTGAAGCACAACATGGTGGCAACAGATTTTGCCTAGCAAGGCTATCTCTTATTACTTCCCTTAGCTCATCATAACAATCGCGAGAACGATCAACAGAAAGTCTTGGCTTTTCAAACTCCAACTTATTATACCTGTGATCTGCAACACGTTCAGATTTGGTCCTCAACTTTGTCATATACTCTGAAGCTTCTTGCAATTTTCCCAGCATCACTAAAGACTCTTGTAAATTAAAAGCTCCTTTCAACAAGTCTTTTGCAACATCCTTTGAATCCTTTTGTTTTTCAACCTTAAGACCTTCGATATTTCGAGGGTCAATCTTGGATTTTTTAATTGTCTTACCTTCAATAACCCCTTTGGGATCATCACAAGTGACAAATGATCTGTACATAACGGTCTGTAACATAAAATTTCAAGCAGAACTAGTCAAGATGCCGACTTAAAATCTGAAAAAAGAAAAACAGAATGAAAGTTTTAAATTAATAGGATTTGCCAAATGTACTCACATAAACTCTTGAAGAATTTTTCAAAGATCGATGTAGATAGGCAAATGAAACTTCTTTTTCAGCTTTGAATCACTGAAAGCAGAACAAAGTATAAAGAATTAGTTGCTGTCTATTAAAGACAAATATAAACTTCTCAAATATTGAATACATCCATCTCCTCTGAAATATTCAAATTAGAACTATGGGTGTATTCATTTCTAAATTCTCATTATATTCTTTCTTAATCTTTAAGAATAACTGATAATGAGAGGAAAGGGAGACAAGTCAATGGGATAGCTACAAATATGATAAACATAAAAAGATGGATCCAAACAACAAATTTACATCTCAGATGACAAAACTACAAGCACTGAAAACAAATGAAAAGCAGCTTAAAGACTCATTTTTATCTCAATTTGTTCTTGTATAAGCTGATACTTTGATTAAAAAAAAAATGAATTTCTTATCTTCAGCTTCTATACAAAATGAGATATGAATGAAAAGGAATCAAACACAACACATATTTAACACAGTAAAGCAACTTAAAGACTCCATTTTTATCCCAATGTGTTCATCTTTACCTTCAGCTTCTATACCAAACATAATAAAATAAAAAAAAGGACAAAACATCTGTAATAAAATGCAACCAAATGAAAATCAAAAAAAAAAAAAAAGGACCCCAAGTGATAAATTCACACACACACACACACACACATATCTGATCTTTTGATCAAAAAGTTATTCTATATTATTCTCAGCCTCTATATAAAGAGAAACTTAATGAAATGCACCCCAAATAAAAACCTTGAAGAGAAAAAGATCCCAAGTGATAAATTTGCACACACAAAATAGCTTAAAGACTCCATTTTTATCCCAATGTGTTCATGTATAAGCTGATCCTTCCATGAAAAAGTGATTTTTCTTACCTCCAGCTTCTATACAAAAGACAAATGAATGAACAAAAAGACAAAACATCTGTATCAAATGCACCCTAATGAAAATCTTGGAAAAGAAAAAAGGACCCCAAGTGATAAATTTACACACACACACACATATATTTAACACTGTAAAGCAGCTTAAAAGACTCCATTTTTATCCCAATGTAACATGTGTATAAGCTGATCCTTTGATCAAATATTGATTTTCTTTCCTCAAGTCTCTATACAAAAGACAAAACATCTGTAATCAAATGGACCCAAATGAAAATCTTGGGAAAAAAAAAAGATCCCAAGTGATAAATTTATACACACACACACACACATTTAACACTGTAAAGCAGCTTAAAGACTCCATTTTTATCCCAATGTGTCATGTGTATAAGCTGATCCTTTGATCAAAAAAGTGATTTTCTTACCTCCAGCCTCTATACAAAATGAGAAATGAATGAAAAAGTATCAAACATCTGTAATCAAACACACCCAAACGAAAATCTTGGAAAAGAAAAAAGGGTCCCAAGTGATAAATTTACACATCACACACACACACACACACACATATATATATTTAAACTCACATATATTTAACACTGTAAAGCAGCTTAAAGACTCCATTTTTATCCCAATGTCTTGATCATGTATAAGCTGATCCTTTAATCAAAAACTTATTTTATTATTACCTCCAGCCTCTATACATACAAAACACAAATGAAGAAAAACAAAGACAAAACATCTGTAATTAAATGCACCCAAATAATAATCTTGAAGAAGAAAAAAAGATCCCAAGTGATAAATTTATACACACATTCAACACTGTAAAGCAGCTTTAAGACTCCATTTTTATCCCAATGTGTTCATGTATAAGCTGATCCTTTGATCAACAAGTGATTTTCTTATACAAAACACAAATGAATGAATAAAAAGACAACACATTTTGTAATCAAATGCACCCAAATGAAAATCTTGGAAAAAAAAAACAAGTGATAAATTTACACAACACACACACATATTAACACTGTTTTTTCCTTTAATTCTCACCTGTATTAACTCTTACACTTGGTCAGCAAAAGAGTGAACAGACCCCAGATCCCAATTATTATATATCATAATGATGATGATGACAATATCCCTGTATATTCAAGAACTTAGACTTTTTAGGGAATTTTCTATTTTGTCAACTTTGTTGTGCTAATTTAATACTATTAGCATTAAAAATGTAAGATTTTAAATGTGAATTGTGGTTGGTTGTTGAGTATGATCCTTTGTCCCATGTGAGTTAAGTGTACCTAAGACTTAACTGGATATGGAAAAAATAATTTTAAAAAAGGATAATTTCAATAATATACAATTCAGTATAAACTATCACATTCATGTAGTCGTATTTTTAATTTACATTCGCGTAGCCAACTTTATAATTTGCAATAATGTTTATACACACGATATACAATATTATACACTTACTGCAATATATAATGTATCAACCTTGTATGAAAGTGTATAATAATGTATAAGAAGCCCATTTTGAATAAATATTTTCTCCAAATAGACATAGAGTGTTAGTTTCCTTTTTATAAAAGCGTGGGTTTGGTTTTTTTTTTTTTTTTTTTTTTTTTTTTGGGCGGGGGGGGGGGGTGGGGGTTGGGGGTTACTAATTGGAAAATTGGTCTGAAAATTTTGATGAGAGGAAGGTGGATCAAAAAAGGGATTATGCAACATGTTTACACAAATCTAATCTAACAAATACATTACATTACATGTGTCCTTCCCTACAATTTTTTCACTACACAATAACTACTTAATACTCCTTCCGTCCTAATTTATGTGACATTTTTTTTTTCGTGAGTTAATTTGACTAGTCTTTAAAGTTAAATTGGATTATATAGCTCAATATTTTAAAACTAAAATTTTAGATATTCAAAACCTATACAAAAAATACTAGAAGTTGTAATTCTTCTCATATCAATATGATAAAAATATATCTATTTTAAAAATGTCGGTCAAAGTTCACGTAGTCTAAATCTCAAAAATCGAAAAGTGTCACATAAATTAAGACGGAGGGAGTACACATATTCGCTTTAATTTATTACTTAGATAAAATAGTCCGTGCACAAAGCATCTTGCATTAGTAGGGGCCGGAGAAGGACGATATTGATTCCAAGAATCACCCTCATAATCTATAGGTTATATTGAAATAATTTTATTGTTATTCCAAAGTTCCCATTTCAATTTATTACTTAATCAGAGCTAATTAGTATAGTTTAATATAAATGTAGAGTAAGTTTAACCATCACAAAAACATGTTGCAAATTTGAGTCTTATTAAGAGAAGCTACCATGAAGTGCCTGTGAATTGATTAACATGCAGCCAACCATTTGGTTGTGCTTAATTGCAGCATATTCTCTGCAGGGGACACTTTTCGATGAGGAATTGTCTGCCCCATAAAATTATACAATGAAATCTTACTTCAATTACCTCTGATTTATTTGGAAATAACTTCGTTATAATTATTGCTACGTATGCTCCATCCGATAAAAAATGACATATTTTACACGATATCAAAGCCCGGTGTGATCCTTATATTATATCATCCACACTCCAATTGGTGATCCGGGCGATCCATATATGGTGATGCTACATATAAAGTAAGGATATTCTCTCAATATATATATTACAAAATATAAAAATATATCTAGAGCTGTTAAAAATATCTGATAAAAATTAAAAAGGTAAGCCCACCCTTCCCCTTTTCCTATTCTCTATTTAATGAACTTGTACACCTCCCCCCTTTCCTATTCTTTTCCTATTCTGTAATGTATCTCTTCTTCCACCCCCCCATCCCCATCCCCCGCCCTCCCCTTTTCCCTATCTTTTCCTATTCTCTGTTTAAGTAGGGTTCCCCCACCTTTCCTTATTCTTTGTTTCGCCATATCCGTACTTCTCTTCCCTTCTCCCGTTATTTCCTCCGAGAACTCCACCACCTTTTATCCCGCTTTGTGTAAGAGATTGATGACTCGGGCCGTATCTAAAGAACACGATATGGAAAAACATCATTTGGCCATTTTTATCAAAGACTTTTGATTTGGTTGATGACCCTTCATTGGATTCGGTTATTCTTAGTGTAAGCGAGAAAGCTTTTTAATTGCATTGATGTGAGATTTGAAGCGTGATTTTTTCTAATTTTGGAAGCGAGATTCAAATTTGTATTTAAGTTGTATAATAATTGTATGTAGAGTTTGTAATTGTAAATTAAGTTTTTTATGTTGTTGTTGTTGCCAAAAAAATATTGGATAAAAGTTGTATCAATGTTATTGTAGTTGTTTTGAATTTATGTAACATGAACTTAACAAAATTTACACGGTTATATAAATATTTCATACAATTTTCACATACGAAAAATGTGAAACGAATGATATACACATTTCTTTTTTAATTTGTAAACAGAGAGAGATTCACTTTTTGAGTGAAATTTTTAGATATACACATTTCATACATTTTTCATACACAATATTTAAGACTTATTTTGAAATTTTTTTGTATATGTTTTGTAAGAAATCTATTGTTATATTTTGTAAACTGAAAAGTATCGTCATATTTTGTAAATATACTCTATTCATATGTATATATACGTAAATGGCCCTATTCTCAATGGTATAAGTAGAAATGGATTCACATAAATTGAATTTAAGTAGGAAATAATAAATTAATTAATTTTCTTGAAAAAAATATAAGTACATTAAACAAAAAAAATAGATAAAAATTAATTAACTTTTAAAAAAATATAAGTACATTAAACAAAAAAAGATAAAAAGTAATGAGAAAAAAGAATGTACTTACTACTAAGTAGTAATTAGAAACTGGAGTAATACTTTTTAGTCTTAGACTTTATATTATGTTTAATTTCTTTTGAACGTGATCTGAATTAGTGATAAAAAATAATAATTTATATTTGTTCTCTTGAATTTTTTTCTTCTATAATATGGATTTGCCCAAGAATGGGTGGTAGAAGATTCTATTTCATATTGCAAAAGTTTCATGTTCAAATTGCACCAAAAATCACTTAAAAAATGTTATTTCGGAAGACGAAAAAACTTAAAGGGTTGGCCCGTTCTAGCCACATGACCGCTTTAGAATTTGGGTTGAGTGCCATTTTGCGGGCCTTCAATTAAAAGAGGCATGGTATCCTAGTCCATTTAATTCTTTGTGCCTTTAGGGCTAGGTTGGTTGGGTTAATTTGGGCTAGCTTGTTTGACACCTCTAGGTATAAGGTCTTTTTGAGAGAAATTATTTGGATTTGGCCCAAAGCGAATAATCACTTCAAGGGTCATTCGCACCGATGTCCCTATTTTGGAGCGGTCTTTAATTTTTGTCCCTCAAATTTGTGTTCTTTAATTTTTGCCTTTCAGCATTTTTGGCGCGGGATAAAAGGCGAATTTCGGTCGGCATAGCTAGAGTTTAGCTTCAACATATGTATCATAACATCCCACAGGTTGTGCCAGATAAGGCAAAACTTTCAATATTTAACATAATTTGAAAATAGGCATAAGTTTAGATTTTGCTCGGCATAATAAGCATTTAGCTTCGGCATATGTATCATCACATTCACACAGTTATGCCGAAAAAGACAAAACTATCAACGGTTGACATAATCTGAAAAATATTACACAATTTATGCCGCATTACTTAATTCCTACAGAACTTGTGTCGAGTGAGGCCAAAGTTCAGTTTCCGAAGATAAAAATATTACACAACTTACGCCAAGCGAAACATATCTGGATATTTTCATTAAATAAGCTGGACGGGCAAAAATTAAAGACCATAGATATGAGGGCAAAAATTGAAGACCAATCCGTATAAAGGGTAATCTGGTGCAAAAAGTTGTCACTTCAATTTAAGAGTATTTTGTGTTGATTTAGCCCAATAATTGATATTAGAGCCAATGATTCATTAAGACAAGCATATGAAGATAGCAGAATGTTGACGTTGGACCTGACTTTGTGTCTTTTTGCGTCTACGGGTTAGTTACTACTTATTTCTAGATAAGTCCGTGAGTTGATGAGTCATGTAAAACTCAATTTGAGTGGATGATTGTTGGGTGCGCAAGCGAAATCCCACCTTCATAGTTGAAAAGAAAATGATGCAACACATAAAATGTAGAATACTTGCAACATTGTCAAGCCTTTTAAGAAAACATTACAGGCTTGACTCAAAACGGATAATGACACATCATATTAAGGAAAATTTGCTTGCCATAGCTACCTCTAAGACTTATTTATTAATAATAACTACCTTAATTTTTTATTTAATTTTTGTAGCTTTATTTTTTCAAAATTACATTGCATAACTGGTCCAATAACTTTCAAAATATATATACCTCTCTCTATTCTCCCTCACTACACATTTAAGATTTTTCATCTTCTCCAAACCCTAAAAAAAATTCTCTCTCCTCTACTTCCCCTCACTGTCGCCTCTCTCCCTCCTTCTCTCTCCTCTCCTTCCCTTCATTGCCGCCTCTCTCCCTCCTTTTTTCTATCTCCGGCAAAATCCAGTTATGGGCAAAGGCTTGTATTTACTTTTACCCTACGATTAATGGCGGTGGCTAAGGGTTGGTTCAATGACAAATCAACTGAGTATCACTACTGGAATTTCCGAAAATTTAGACTACAAATCTCATTGAAATGCCGTTGGTGACAATATATTTCTAATGGCGACAAAGCTGTCGGAGTACAATTGTCTAAACAAATTTTCTAGGGAGAATTATGCCCATCGAAAATTTTCAACTGTTTTTCATGTAGATTGAACTGGTGCTGCATGCATTTTTGGTTACAAGAAATTTGCTGAGGTTTTGAGGAGGTTTTTTCCGGTTGTTGTATTTTTTTTGGATATAATGTATTTTTTTTGTATTCGCTTGTATTTCGAAGGAGAAAATGTGTATTCGTCATTTTTTTAGTGTATTTTTTGTATTTCACTGAAGATTTGACTGGAATCCATGGTTTCTTCTCCTTCTTCTCTCTCCTTGTATTTCAGATTTTAAGTGTATTTCGTCCTTTTTTGAGTGTAAATATAAGTTTAATATATTTGGTTGATTGTATTTTTGGGAAAATGAGATGTATTTCGCTAGGACATTTGTATTTCGCTGTATTTCAAAATGATGAAATACAGCCGCTGGTGTATTTACATGTATTTAAAAAAATTGAAATAAAACCGAATCAAGCAAAACGATGTATTCTGGGAGACTTCCGTATTTTTGGAAAATTATCGTGCTGAGTTTTTTTAATTCAAAAAATTTGGAATGGAGTAATGTGGAGAGAGAGATGTGAGCTGTAATGGAACTTTAGCCGTTATGCGTGATACATGATTGATTTAATTTGACTTACCATTTAAAATGAAAGAAGAGAATTTGTTCCATAAATACAACCTATTTTTACTCTGTCGGATTTTATATTTTCGTGTATTTCAAAAACGCGAACTCTGCCGGGTTTTGTATTTCCGTGTATTTCAAAAATACAACCGAATACAACAAAAATTAGCTGATTTGTAAATATAGAAAAAGTAACTATAAATTGTTAAATATTATTAAAGGTAAACACATTTACGTACGTAATTTTAATCCAACACAAATTGCTAAGCGATAGAGATCCAACAAAAGTTTTAATGAAATTAAGTATATTATTTGCTTTCACATTTTCAATCTAGTGATAAATCTTTTATTGGATTATAAAAGTTAGTGAAGTCAATACAAGACGCGGATATTCAACAAATTTCGATTATATAGTATAAGAAGGCCGGCTGTTCATTTTTAAAATGTATGCGGCGAATATTATAAGAAATGTATCTCTAATTTTGTCACCTTATATTTCTCCGATAAATAAGGGAAATTATTGGTCTTCTATTGACTTCGAAACAAAAAAAAAGAAAAAAAAAAGAAAAAAAAAGAAATATACAATTACTTACTTCATAGGGAAAAAGAAAAAAAAAATATAAGAATTCTCTGTGGCTGAAACTTTAATGATCTTAGACCAAATTAAATGACCACCCTTTCATAGTTACTAGAGAAACATAACACAATAATATGTTCTTCTTTAATGAGCTAAAAATGAGATCATCTTTACTAGTAAGATATTATATTAATTTATCATAGTTAGTGACAAAATGACGTGAATATAGTAATTAATTATGGTTAAGTGATATATACTTATGTTAAATTAAATATAACATATATTCATTGATTTGATATAAACATTCAAGATGAATAAGTTTTATAAGATCATTCCTTTCTAACGGACTAAAAAAGAAACAAATATTACATCAACTAAAATGGAGGAAGTAATTACTAAAGTGCTTAAGACTGAGATAGCAAATGTCAGATCGTATTTATTTAAGCTCATAAGTAGTCCACAAGCCCGTCTAGCTCAGTTGGTAGAGCGCAAGGCTCTTAACCTTGTGGTCGTGGGTTCGAGCCCCACGGTGGGCGCTTTTTAAAAATTCTATACTTTTTTTTTCTTTTTAAATATTTTCTTGTTTTATTTTATATGATATTGTGTTTGACTTAATATAGTTCGATCCTTGCAGCATTTCACAGAAGTACAAAGTAAAATTGTATATAATAACTTCAATATGATTGATTCTTCCTCAAACTTGGTGCTTAACGAGAGTTTATGCACCAAGCTGCCCCTTTAATAGATGTAATTATTTTTCTTGTGTTTTCTATCCTCGAAAGAGATTGTGGTGGTCAACAATGATTGAGAGAAGAAGCTAGTATTGAGTCAATTTCATAACAAAATCTCACATTAGCTAGCTTGGTTGAAAAAAAAAAAAAAAGTAAAGTGCTAAGGTCATAAGTTTCATGCTATGCGCGGGGTTCTAGGAAGGAACGGTCAACAAGGGTCTACTATACGCAGTCTTACCTTGCATTTCTACAAGAAGTTGTTTCCACGGCTCACCTTAGCTATCTTGGTAAATGCTCAAATTCAAAAACTGAAGTAGATGAGGGGCATCGCCAAGATATTCAATTCAGTAGTATCGATAAGAATTTTTTATACAATACAATTATTTGACTATTTTTAAAAAGATCAATAAAATATAGTAATATGAGAAATTTGTAAATAAACTATCGGAGTCATTATTTTCTATTCAGATTGTAAATGAGGCCATTTATTTTTTGGAATGGCTCTACCTAAATGGCTGGACATGCTTTTACTCTTTCAACTCATTCTATTAATAGAAGTAAAAGAAGTACAATTACACGAGGCAGTTCAATTTTAATCAATCCGTTTAATTTTATTTGTCCACTATATTAAAAATAGATTTTCACTGTTATTTGTCCAATTATGTAAATCAAGAGAAAACTTTTTTTTTTCCTTCTTGTTTTACGCTTAACTGCTCATTCTCCAAATCATTTCACAAGTCCATTGAGACTATATATCAATTAGTATGGATATTATAATAAAATATACACTTTATTTATTATTTTTCTTAAAGAGAGTGCAAAATCAATTATGACCAAATAGAGATGAACGAAAGGGAGTATTTTTCTTGAATAAGATTATCCTATTTTATAAAAGAATGCGAGAATAACGCTCTAGCAACCAGATGATAGGATAATTATCCTTCATTTTAAAGAATATTAATGCAGCCACCCTTAACCTTTGTTATAAGATTTTAAAGTTATGCCTTTATTCATATCTTTCTTTGCTTTATCGATACTTATATTAATTAAGAGAGTATATTAGGAGGTTCTTATGCCCTATTTACGCACTTAGTAGCTAAGGTAAATACTCATTCGCATCCCATGCTTATATTAACTCAAATAATTTAGTCTTAGCAGTAAAAGTTAAAAGTGAGAACATATATATAACGAAATCATGCTAGTTGATCAAGCTGTTATGAAACACATATGTTTTGCATCTATTAGTTTGACTTAAATATCGGGTGTATATAAAATTCTACCATGTTTTTATGGATACACGTATATACTCAGGGATGGATGTAGAATGTGATGCATGGGCTCATCAGAATCCTATAATTTTACCTTGCACACTGTATATGTGTTTAAATTTTTACTAGATAAGCATGAATGTTCCTCAAATTGCAACATGGGAAGTCCCTTTTATTGCATATTTTTGGCACCGGATGTTCCTCAAATGGGGCCGACTTTTTTAAATGAATTTAAATTTTATACACCGACTTAGAAACAAATGGATAAAATTGACCTACAACAATAAGCGATTTTTTTCATATCAAGTATAACAAAACAACCTGAAAAATAGAGTAACAACTTACTGAAATCCTATTAATATTAGGCTTCATTGGGGTTTTGTTTTGGGGCCGGGGGGTGGGGGTGGGGGTGGGGGGTGGAGGGATAGGAAAATAAGGGCAAGAAAGATATTTAAAAGTGAGTTAGTTGATCACTGTATGCTTTCCCGGGCTTTTTGCTATCATTGAAGATTCAACCAATAAGAAATCCAAAAATAGCACAAAACATGTTCTTTATTTATACTTCCACTTATTTTCACCTACCCCTTTCCTTTTCTCTTCATCAAACATGCACCCCACTTTCCAAAGAAGTTCGTTAACATAGTTAGCAGCAAAACATATCTCCCACTATGTCCCTTCCTTATTGTTATCAAAAACAAGAAAATCAATTTTCTCATATTCATCATATCATTGCCTTTCATTTTTTGACAAAATTGGTGTTTTTTTCCCTCACTCTTGTACTAATATTTCTTTCAATTTCTATGTGCCAGTGTTGCATAATTAGGCATAAAAATGGTTAGAGAAATATACAAGATTTCAAAGTCAAGGTCTTTCAATTTTAGGAAGATGTTTGAAGGAAGACATGCACATAGTCCTGTGGTGTTAGAGAATGGACATGGCAGAGAGATGAAATTTAGGAGTCAAGGTGTAAAATCATCTTCAGCATTAGAATTACATCAATTAGGTAGTATTTTTAATAGGTCTGTTGATCCTATTTCGCGCTTCGCCAAAGAAGGAGCAAGATCAAGAAACATCCACAAAGATAATAAACAGGCTTCAGGTTTGTACCATTTTATGTGTTATGATAAATTGTAGTTGTAGAGGCGAATCTAAGATGGTTCTGTGGGTTCAACTGAACTCATGATCCTTTCAATCGAACTATGTATACATATGCAAAAATAGTATTAAAATGTATATGCAAAGAGAAATTAGAATGTATATGCATATAGTGAGATTACATTCATTCTGAATTCGCCGTCTCTAGATTATGGATTTACCTCTACATGTTTGAATTACAATTCCGCCCCAGAAAGATTAAAAGGCTTTAGGCTTTTACCATTGTACATGTTATCGTATTTGTTGTCATAAACTTGTAGATGCAGAAGCGAATCTAAGGCAGCTTCTATAGGATCAACTGAATTCATGATCCTTTTCGCTCGAATTATATATGTATACATATGCAAAAAGAAATTAAAACGTATACATATACTGAGATCACATTCATTCTGAATTCACTGTCTCTAGATTCTGGATTCACCTCTGTATGTAAGTGTTGCATGTTTGAATTACAATTTGTGCACACATTGAATATTGTTTTACCCTTATCCTTCTTATGATCATCGATTTTGTGTTTCTTTGTCCAAGTTAGATATTAATGCATGTTTTTTCTTTATTTGGATGTAGACATGGAAATGATGAAAGAAAGGTTCGCGAAGCTACTTTTAGGAGAGGACATGTCCGGTGGAGGAAAGGGCGTTTCATCTGCTCTGGCTTTATCAAATGCCATTACTAATCTTGCAGGTGATTTCCACTAGAATCAGCTACTGTATAACATGTGTGTTATGAAATTGTGGAAACCATCAAGGTTCTGTTCTTTACAAGAAATATTCATATACATGGAGAAAATATTAACTCTTTGTATGTTCTTTCTGTGTGTAAATTATATAGCTTCTGTTTTTGGAGAACAAAGGAAATTGGAGCCAATGTCTCAAGAGACAAAAGGAAGGTGGAGAAAAGAAATCAACTGGCTTTTATCTGTATCAGACTACATTGTTGAGTTTGTCCCTTCTCAACAAAAATCTAAGGATGGAACAAACATGGAGGTCCTATATTATGCTCTCTCTCTAATTTCCATTTCTAGATTTAAAGTAGAAATAATGATCATTGAAAAAAGAAATGAAATCTTGAAAGTGATTTCACAGGTAATGGTGACACAACAAAGAAGAGATCTGCTCATGAATATCCCAGCCTTGAAAAAGCTTGATGCAATGCTCATTGTGAGAACCTGCAATGCCCTCTTGCTATGCCATTACTTGATTAGTCCTATGTTGTTCGGACTCTTCAAAAATATCGTCAGGTGTGTGTCGGATCCTTCAAAATCTATGCATATTTGGAGGATCTGACACAAGTTCCACAACATTTTTGGAGGATCCGAGAAACATAGGATTAATCTGTTACTCTCACCGTTTCATTTTATATGGTAAACAGAGTTTAATAAAAAAAGAAAAACCTTTAGTACATACAAAAAGTATCCTTAAACTTGTGGTCTAAAACATTCTATGACGTTTCTATGACTACAAGAGCATGTTACTAAGGGTACGTAAAATGGAAATCTAAAAATTAGTTTCTGAATTTAGAAATTTGTCATTCTTCTTGAAACAGACGTAAAAAGAAAGAGTTCTCTATGAAATGAAACATGAGTTGTGGATAATTCCATGATGCTTAACAGGATTGCTTAGAAAATTTTAAAGACGAGAACGAGTTCTGGTATGTGTCAAGAGATGCTGATGAATCTGAGAAAGGTATCCAGAGGGATGATAAATGGTGGCTACCTACTGTCAAGGTTCCACCAGAGGGTCTATCAGATGAATCCCGAAAATGGCTGCAATATCAAAAGGATTGTGTGAACCAAGTACATAAAGCCTCCATGGCTATTAATGCACAAATACTCTCAGAAATGGAAATTCCTGAAAACTACATTGAATCTCTTCCAAAGGTAAGTAAAAGGACGCCCTCTGTTGGATACACTTTTTTTTTTAATCAATATCGCTCAGACTCTCCAAAAATGCATAGCTTTTGGAGGATCTAACACACACACGACAATATTTTTGAAGAGTCCGAGACATAGCTTTTTATAAGGGACTTGGCTCGAAGATACTGATATTTCTGTTATTGCTTGTTCCGGTTTTTTCAAGAATGGTAGAGCAAGTCTTGGTGATTCAATCTACAAGAACATCACAATCGAGTTTTTTGATCCTGAACAATTCCTTTCAACCATGGATCTGTCTACAGAACACAAAGTCCTTGATCTTAAGAACAGAATTGAGGCATCTATAGTGATTTGGAAGAGGAAAATTGACCATAAAGATGGAAAATCTGCTTGGGGTTTAGCTGTGAGTGTGGAGAAGAGGGAGCTCTTTGAAGAGAGAGCAGAGACTATCTTACTCTTGTTAAAACAAAAATTTCCTGGACTACCTCAATCTTCTCTTGACATCAGCAAAATCGAATGTAACAACGTAAGATATTTCTCCGTCCCATTTTACGTGGCACGTTTTCCCTTTTAGACTATTCTAAAAAAGAATGAAACTTTTCTATTTTTATAACCAATTTAAACTTACAATTTTCCATTTTATCCCTAATCACATGATTTTGAAGGGAAGCCTTGGAGTAACGGTAAAGTTGTCTCTGAGCCGGGTAATCAGCCACTGATGCTTGCGTCCCCATGGGGTGCGGCCCTTCCCAAGCCCTGTGTGAACGTGCGATGCTTTGTGCACCAAGCTGTCCTTTATCCCTAATGACATGATTCTATAGCCACAGAAATGTCATTAAATGTTTAAGACCACAAGTTCCCAAAGCCCGTCTTTCTTTCTTAAACTTCATGCTCAATCAAACACATTTGCATAAAATAAAACAGAAGGACTAACAAGCATTGTTGGAGGAGAATAATTCCTCATTACCTCACAAAATCATAACCTGTTTATTTCTCTTTTTGTTATTGTGTACAGGATATAGGACATTCTATTCTTGAGAGCTATTCAAGGGTGCTAGAAAGCCTAGCTAACACGGTTATGTCGCGTATTGAAGATGTCCTATACGCGGACTCTCTAACACAAGATCCAGCACTTGCAATAGAAAAGTTGAACCTCTCATCATCTGATTCCTCACCTCCACTTCCACTAAGTGGTATGTCAACTCCAAGGGAATTAGAGGCAGATGTGTTAAGTTCTGCTACACAAACACCAACTTTATCCGATTTCATTGGCTGGGGTGTGGAGCTAGGAGACACAGGAATGAAGAAGAATCATTCGACGGGTAACTTAGAAGCTTATTTCAAAGGTGAAAATGACTACAAATGCATGGGGAAACTAGCTAGTATTACTCCCAAAAGATTTTCCTACATTGAAAAGATTGGAAGTGGCCTAAGAAGTCCAACAGCTCGACATTAACAGCGCTAGGCCACGACAATGAGGAACGAAAAAAGAAACGAGAACAATGTCAGGGTGATATGAAGATATAGGAAGCAAACAAAATCTAAAGTAGTTAGGGAAGTTTACCTGTGTGTAAATACTCCGACATTTTTTAAGGAGTTGGATGTGGTTAGTGTTGTTCGAAGTATGTGACTGCTCTTCCTTCCATTGCGGATAGGGAAGTTCAAAGTTTTATTGAATATTTTCTGTAGCATATCTCCATATTGTGAATGTGCAGTACTTCGAGTTGATTTCTTAGACGGTCACTCAATTAACAATAATTATCTCTGACAATCATTTTTTTCTATTTTGTAATAGAAAGTCACTTTAGTTGAGTGGCTTTTCTGTTACAAAATAAAGAAAAGTGACATTCTGAGATAATTAATGTTAGTTGAGTGACCGTTTACGAAATCAACTCGTAGTACTTCAAATCTTTGATTGTGGATAGGGAGCTGTGCCAATTTCAACAAGCAAGAAATCTTCATAATATTTTTGCATCAGTTACTAAGCCCCCTTTATAATATACATAATTTTGCAAAACAAGAGTATTAGTACATATTTTTAAAACTGGTAACTTGAGGCCTACACAAAGCTACAAAATCATGAATGGAAATTTCATGGCAATCATGTTACTATTCTTCTACCCCGTCGAATGAGTGAGCTGATGTCCTTATGATGCATCGGTCTCCAATTCAATATGTTTCGTTTTAGCTTTCGAGCATCCTGCATTCACAAGGAAAAAAAATACATGAGCATGGTGTCTAACACTATCCATATCGACAAATTGCTGACATAAAAAGGGCACCTTAAACTCAAAGTTGGAATTTTGTGATTTTGGTATTATAGAGAGGCCGTCACGAACTGGAAGCACTGCATATCCATATGTGAATATTGAAAATTGAACATTTCTCTCTAAAAATCTAATGTTGGAAATTTCCATATTGTGAATGTGTTTATTTACCTGAAGGTGAAAAGGTAGACTTTTGCTCTGAATCTTCAAGTAGAGAAGGCAGTTGTAAGTGTACAAAAATAATGGCACATCTTCCTCTGCTTCAAATTCATCCTTGTCCACAACATTTTTATTAATTGGTATACTAAATCCCCTTCATTCATACAAGTCCATTAGGCTTTTATTCTCCACAATTGACACTGTTCTCGATACGGAAAAGGGCCTAAAATGCCCCTGAATTATCGGATTTGGTACAAAAATATGCTCCGTCCACGTTTTCGCTCCAAAATGCCCTCACCGTTATCCTTTTGGCTCAGAAATTCCCTTATTTTTAACGATAATATAATTAAGAATTTCATTTAATACGTGGCATGTTCTTATTGGTTAGTTTTATAATTAACCTAAACTAATTAAATTTCAACCCAAAACCCTGATCCACTTAATAACACGTACCCGCCCAAATTAAAATCCCTAATGAACCAAGGAGAAAATCCCTGGAGACCAGTCCCTTGCCAACATCAGCATCTTCTTCTTTTTCTTCTTATTTTTGGGAGCTTCGAAATCGAGAAGTCAGTCTAAGAATTTTTGGGTTGTTTGAGTTTGAATTTGATTTTAGATTGTTTATTCAGTTTATTTGTGTTGTAATCTAATTGAATACTGGAAAAAAATAATATATACTTCTTGTTTAAACTCAAGAAACCTCCACAAATTCAGATATCCATCGATGAACGTTCAGCTCAATTTGAAATTTTGATTTCAAGATTTGTTGGCTATTGGAATTTCCATATTTGTGAATTTGGATGTTAAAATCAATTGGGTGATACTAATGTCAAGTTGGTAGAATGAATAATCATAGAATTAGAGCTTAGAACCTGATAAAAATAAACTGAAAACTCCATGGAAGCCATTAATGAAGCTTGAAACTTCAATTTAGAAGAAGACCTGATGTTATTTTAAAAGAAGAGAGATTGGATCTTTGACATGGTGGCGGTAAAGATTTTTTTTTTTCAGTCTGGTCGGGTCAAAGTTATGGGTTGATTTTGGTTTTTTAAAATTTGGGAGGGTTTAAATTTGGGCCAATCAGATTAGACCACATAATAAATAATTATTTTATAATTTTATTTAAGGGACCGTTAGAAATAAGGGCATTCCTGAGCCAAAAGGTTAACGGCGAGAGCATTTTGGAGCGAAACGGTGGACGGAAGGTATTTTTGTACCAAATCCATAGTTCAGGGGCATTTTAGGCCCTTTTTTGTTCTCGAAATAATGGACTCGATAAAAAATAATTTAATTACCTTGACCTTTTCATTCTCCTGAGATCTTGAGTTGCTGGCTTAGAACAGAAGTATTACTCAATACATTTATGTTTGGTTTAAGAAAATAGTGAACTTATTAAGTGGATTGAAGATGTTAAAGATTACGTGGTGATATATAGCGACGATGATATGTTGCTAAATCAGTATTCCAACAAAACCTTGTGAGAGCAAGCTTTTGAGAGTATTGCTGGCAGGTCGCTGGCCTCTAATTAAATTGAACCAACACAGAAAAATATTAGTAAAAATTATCAAAGGAAACAAGAGAAGGTAGAATAAGGTGAAAAATTGATAAATGTGTTAAGTTTTATATTCATTGACAGTTATAAAAAAATTGAGTAATAACTACGAACTTGAGTCAAGCCATCAATTCGCAGTTCTGTTTCAGAAGCCGTGTCAATCTTAGAAATCCGGCATTCAAGTTTAGATGAGACGTTCCCTAAATGATCGACGACTGTAACAACAGCTCTGCAGAGGTACTCTTTTGTGTTTTCCACTACACTGCAAATGAAATATAGTTTGTTTACTTTAGTAAATTGCCTATTTGAACATCAAGATATCTCAGGAAATGTCATTTATGCTCTTATACATTGGTTTTGCATGTATGTTCCTATTATCTCCTAATCTTGAGTTCTGTTTCAAAATTTTCAGCTGAGGTTTGCTTGAAAAAGACTCCTAACAACTAGCTCCTTAGTCCTTCAATGTACTAGAACAAGATAATAATTTGAACAAGCAGATATTGTTAAGGGAACAGGTTCATTTTGGAATTACAGAAGAGCATAATTTGAAAAATTTGACCAATGGGGAGTATTTGGTATGCCTGAATTTTCATTAGAAATTCATTTTATGATGTTTGATTAATTAGTAGAATCATCAAAAGGGGAAAACGACATTTCTCACTAACGTGCAGAAGTCATTTTCCTTATAGCTATCTTAACTTTTAACTGCTTATTACTTGTTCCAACCAAAACTTTATTATTAATCTTTCAGACTAAAATATGTTATCAAAACACTCTCGAATTTGCTAAATTATTAATCTTAATATATACATTTTTTGAGAAAAAAATTCCACTTACTATTAAACAACGAAAAATCATTTTTCATAAAAAATGACTTTCATCATAACAAACACACTATGTTGATGAAAGGCGATCGCATAAATACTCACTGTCTTTTCTCTGCAGCTTTCTGAAAACTTTTTTCACAATAACCTGCAGCATGGTGAAGCTAAGAGCACAAGTCCTTGAGTTCCTGCACCCAAAAGAAATATAAGCTCCACAAGTAATTGTTGAAAAGAAATACCATACTTAAGTATACTCTTCTAGCACTCGAAACAACAAAAACAATTACGTCACAATTCCAAGAAAATTAGAATCGGCTATATGAATTCTCACTGCAAATAATCATTATAGTTACTTACATGCAGGGAGTTGTTAAACTTAGTTGCATCATCAGTTTCAGCTTGTGCATATAGTTTGGTGAATGAACTAGATTTCTCTTCCATTCTGATGTCTCTGCAATAAGTCCTGATGAAGAAGCAAGTAAATAGTAATAGAGCAAGTCGAAGTCTCTCAATATCTCTTTATTTGAAGGCTACCAGGTGCTGTTTTATGCCCGAAAAAAAAAGTGGAAAAAGATTCTCCATCCCAATTTATGTGAGGGCGTTCAATTGGACATTCATTTTGCAATCTTTTGCAAACTCGTTTTTAGTTTTATATCATTTTAATAAGAGACTTAAATATTTTCACATAAAAGATCTAAAAAAACACACGAGATATTTGAAAAGATCATTTTCTTTTATTTAAATTGTAAGTGGGTATAAAAGACCTTTTCTTCTAAAGTTTAATAAGGAAAGATTTTTTTTAAAAAAAAACTTGTAGTACTGTATAATATTTCATAGATACTTTTAATGATTGCTCTATTTCAAATAGTTCATAGGCATGTCTGCTCTATTTGGCTAACCGCAAGACAATTTTTATGCTGAAAAGCAAACTGATGGCATAATTACTCTACTTCTAATAATTCCAGGTATATCTGCTTCACTTGGTTAGCCGTCAAAGCATTTTTGTGCAAAAAGCAAATAGAGGGGATAATTACTCTATTTTTATTAAGAATAAAATGAGGTATTTAAAATTAAATTATTTTTAAATATTGAATATATTATTTTAAAGAGGGTGTGGTGTACGCTGACCTTACCCTGCCTTGTATGAGGTAGAGAAGCTATTTCCGATAGACCCTCACCTCAAGAACAACGTTTTCAAAAACAGGTATGACAAATACTATTGGGCTAAACGGTCCAAAAATACTCTTAACATGTTGTGATATTGTCCGCTTTCAGCCAAGCCCGCACGATTTTCCCCAAAAGATCTCACATCATTAAGAGTATCCAACACTTTTTCTTTTTAGCTACCAACGTGGTGCTTTACACCCAACTCATCGAACTAAGTTCGTGATGTCTTAATTCACGTTAGATTTAACATGTATGTGTGTCACAGGCAAAGGCACTAAGCCAAGCCTCACACCACACTCTTAACATGATGTGATATTGTACGCTTTGGGCCAAGCCCGCACGGTTTTCCCTAGAAAGCCTCACATAGTATCCAACACCTTATAAGTAGCTTTATTTTCTTTTCAGCTACCAATGTGGTATTTTGTTCGCACACCTAACAAATACAAGAGTAAAAGCTATAGTGAAAATGCTATAGAATGTTAATGTGCATACTTAATGTTATGTAATTGTTGAAAGAACATTGATGCTAGATTATCACTTGTTCCACATGTTTCTTGACTTCTTATTGTATGGTTATTGAGAAGGCCTTGTAAGCTAGTGTGTGGTCAATGGACCATTTGTATGTTCATTCCCTTTCGTTGCTATTAAATGAGGTGCTATAATGAATATGTTCATAATATGTATATCAAGTTTATATGGACTTGACAGTACCATTATCAAGGAAAAATCAAGATATATGACTACCCGGTAGGCAGCTATGTTTATCAGGATTATAAAGGTATATACGAGCTGTACGGTAAGTAGCTGGGTTTATCAGGGTTACTAAGCTAAAAGGCATAAAGTATCAAGGTTTTCAAGGCTATACTGCCCTAAAAGGAGCCATAAGCTTTCAAGTTTATCAAGGATATAATGATTAATGAACGAAAAAAATAAACGAGAACAATGTCAGGGTGATAGGACAGGAGAGTTGATTTCTCATACTGTCAATCAACTAATGACAATAGTTGTGTGACTTTTCTGTTACAAAACAAAAAGAAAAAGTGATTTTCTGAGATAGGTACCATTAATTGAGTGTATTTTCTGTTATAAAATAAAGAAAAGTGATTTTTACGAGATAATTATCATTGGTTGAGTGACCGTCCGACAAAACTACTCGAGGATAGGAAGTAAACAAATTCTAAAGTAGTTAGGAAGTTCATCTGTGTGTAACTACTCCGACCTTTTTGAGGAGTTGGATGTGGTTAGTGTTTGAAGTATGTTACTGCTCTTCCTTCCATTGCGGATCGGGGGGAGCTAGGTAGGCACTAGGGGGCTCATCCGACCCTCCTCGGCGAAATATTATAATGTATATAAAAGGTTAAATTTTTTTTTTTTATATATATATAATAGATGTTAACCCCCTTAGCTTCTTCATGTATTTACTTCTTTATATTTTTGAACCTCCTAGGTGAAAATCCTTGCTCCGCCACTGTTGCGGATAGGGAAGTTTGAAATGCATGATGTGTTTTATTGAATATTTTTTGCAGCATAATCTCCCTTTATAATATACATAAGTTCAAAACGAGAATAATACTACATATTTAAAAAACCGGTAACTCGAAGCCTGCACAAGTGTACAAAATCTTGAATGAAATTTTAGTGGCAGTCTTCATACTCTTCATAAATTCATGTTATTATTCTTCTTCCCCGTCGAATGAGTGACCTGATATCCTTATTATGCATCGGTCTCCAATTCAATATGTTTCGTTTTAGCTTTCGAGCCTCCTGCATTCAAAAGAAAAAGAAAAAACAGAACACATGAGGATGGCGTTTAACACTATCCATATATATAAATAGCTGTTGTAAGGGTACCTTGAACTCAAAGTTGGAATTTTGTGCTTTTGGTACTACAGAGAGGCCATCTCGAACCGGAAGCACTGCAAATCCATGTGTGAAAATTAAATGTGAACATTTCTTTCTAAAACTCCAATGTTGAAAATTTCCATCTTGTAAAGGTTTTTAATTTACCTGGAGGTGAAAAGTTAGACCTTTTGTCTGAATCTTCTAATAGAGATGGCTTAAAGTTGTAAGTGTACAAAAATAGTGGCACATCTTCCTCTGCCTCAAATTCATCCTTGTCCACAATTTTATTATCAATTGGTATACTAAATCCCCTTCATTCATGCAAAGTTCATTAGGCTTTATTCTCCACAAACAAAGTCAAGGAGATGGAATCAACTCAATAGAATTAGGTTTTTTTTATTAACATTGTTCTCGAAATAATATAATGCACTCGATATAAAGTACGTAATTAATTACCTTGACATTTTCGTTCTCCTGAGATCTTGAGTTGCTGGTTTAGAAAACAAAAGTATTAGTATACAGTTACGTTTGGTTTAAAAAAATAGTGAACTTATTGAGTGGATTCAAGGTGTTGAAGTTATAAAAATTACGTGGTGATAAATAGCGACGATGATGTGTTGCTAATTCAGTATTCCAACAAAGCCTTGTGAGAGCAAGCATTTGAGAGTATTGCTGGCAGGTCGCTAGCCTCTAATTAAATTGAACCAACACAAAAAAACATTAGCAAAAATTATCAAAGGAAACAAGAGAAGGTAGAATAAGGTGAGAAATTGATAAATGCGTTAAGTTTTATATTCACTGACAGTTATAAAAAAATTGAGTAATAACTACGAACTTGAGTCAAGCCATCGATTCGAAGCTCTGTTTCACGAGCTGTGTCAATCTTGGAAATCCGGCATTCAAGTTTAGATGAGACATTTCCTAAATGATCGACGACTGTAACAACAGCTCTGCAGAGATACTCTTTTGTGTTTTCCACTACACTGCAAATGGAAATATAGTTTGTTTACTTTAGTAAATTGCCTATTTGAACATCAAGATATCTCTCAAAAAACTGTCATTATTTATGCTCTTAAAAATTGGTTTTGCATGTATGTTCCTATTTTCTCCTAATCTTGATTTCTGTTTCAAAATTTTCAGCTGAGGTTTACATGAAATAGACTCCTAACTACTAGCTCCTTAGTCCTTCAATGTACTAGAATAAGATGATAATTTGAACTAGCAGATATTGTTAAGGGAACAGGTTCACTTCTTGGAATTACAGAAGAGCATAATTTGTCCAATGGGGAGTATTTGGTATCACTGAATTTTCTATTAGAAATTCATCCAAAGGAGGAAAAATGACTTCATTCATTAATGTGCAAAAGTCATTTTCCTTGTAACTATCTTTCACATTTAACTACATATTATGTGTTCCAACAAACACTTAGACATTATTATTAATCTTTCTTCAGGACAAAAAAATTTCATCAAAACACTCTCAAATTGTAACATGATTATTAATCTTTAATAAATATCCTGGAAAATAATTTCTACTTACTAATTCACACCGGATTTTTTTCCCATGAAAATCATTTTCCATAAAAAATGACTTCCATTATAACAAACACATGATGTTGCTGGAAATAGAAACACTCACTCTCTTTTCTCTTCAGCTTTCTGAAAAGTTTTCTCACAATAATCTGCAGCATGGTGAAGTTGAGAGCACAAGTCCTTGAGTTCCTGCAACCAAAAGAAATGTAAGCTTCACAAGTAATTGTTGAAAAGAAATACCAACACATACACACACTCCTCTAGCACTCAAAACAATAATTATCTCTATGCCTCAATCTCTATGTGAATCACTACTGTTTGTGTCGCTCCATTTAAGCTTATCTTAGTCTAATGTTGTAAGATTCATCAGAAATTGACTAGTTTTACACTAATTGTCAGTCTACCGCAACTCTGCTCCTTTATTCGAACATGGGATCAGTAATGTGAGCAAGCTCACACAGGCGTAGAGTTTTCAGCACCCAAAAACCAGACAAAAAAAGAAGCTAAAAAAACAAACAAACAAAGTACTCACACAATTAGATACTGTTTAATCATGTCGCTAGATACTTACTTGCAAGGAGCTATTGAACTTAGTTGCATCATCAGCTTCAGTCTCTGTATATTTTTTAGGAAATGAATTAAATTCCTCCTTCTTCATTCTTGTGTCACTACAAGTCTGCATTAAGTCCTGATGCAGAAACAATAATTAGAGCAGGCTATAAATTGGCCTTGTATCATTATTTGATGGCTACCACGTGCTGTTTTATACCCAAAATAGGTGAAGAGTACCCCTTCCTCATTATTTATGTGGCAGTGTTTAACGGGGCACGTAGCTTTTAATTAAAAAAAAAAAAAAAAAAAAAAAATTTGTAGTCTGTAACATTTCGTAGATATTTTCTATAGTTGTTCCATTTTTAATGATTCAGAGACATATTTGCTCTACTTGCCTAACTGTGAAGGTATTTTTTCACCAAAAGCCAAAGGAGTGACATAATTGCTCTATATTCAATAGTTTGGGCACTTATCTGCTCCACTTGGCTAACGAGTAAGGGATTTTCTTTGTGCCAAAAATAAAATAAAAATGAAGGACATAATTGCTCTATTATCAATAGTTTAGACATTTTTTATTCTTTTTTATAAATCATTTCATTTAAGTTAAAATATGAAATTTAAAGTATAAATATATCATTCCCTTTCGAATAAACTAAAAAAAAATATGCCACATCAAGTCAGACAGAAATATTTGAGTTACTTTTGTATTTATCTAAGCTTAGATGCGGAGAACGAGGGCTTGTCGGTTATAATAAAATCCCGTGACAATTATTCAAATTTCACTTTATATAAACAAAAAACCAACAATAGAAACAAACCAAAAAAACTTTTACAGAGAGATTCTCTTAATAGAAGTTTATGGAATGGACTGTGCTGACCACATCCTAAAAGACAAGTTTTTTTGTAAGTCTCGTGACTATTTTGTTCCTCACTTTATCTAAAAGTGATCTGTCAATTGATAATACACACAGCTTTCAGATGCCTCAAAGCTGAGGAAAAAAAAGAAAATGAAAATCTTGTATACATTGATGTTGTAATTACACCATTAAGAATAAAGATATAATTATATGCATTGATTGTGTTAATTTCTTTTTATGTTGCTATTAATGTACACAGGTTATTACGTTGATATATTTACCATGTTACGAATTAATGCCTCTCATAGCTATTCATTTGTATTCTTTATATGAGATTTAATCGCACAATATTTTTTACACTAATGTATCCTATGTAGGTAACTTGTTATAATAGGTTAAAACGAGTTTTTGCTTAGTTAGTTCTTCGATCGGGATACTATTACCTAAATTACTAACTAAACTTGGCAAAACGTAGATGATCACAAGCAGTTATATGGATACAACACGCTTTATAAGCTCAAAATAAATTCAAGATTTTAAATTTATGAGCTCTCAAGCAATAATTCGTTTTACTTATTGGGTTCGAGATAGATTATTTATACATATTAAGTGAATTTATTAACATAAATATAAAATTCGGTCAAAATTAATTGGTTAGATCAAACCTCTAAAAATTATTGTAGATCAGCTAGTACAAGACGTTTCTCGACTCTCCCAAAAATGGTATGGGAATCACTTTCAGACGGACTTCCCTAATGATTGTATCGAGGAATTTTACTAAAAGTTCAAAAAAAATTCTAATATCAATGTATATAAATTAAATTTTCCTTTTCTAAACAACTATGCAACGATCCATCCCAAAAATTGGAAATAGAGAGGAGGAGGATGGTGTTGTGTCCCAATGCTGAGCACATGCAAGAAAAAATGTGTGCAAAGACTAGTTCCAGCATAACTCCAAAACTAAGGAAACTGATTTTTATTAGAAAAGGTAAAAAATAAATTGTGGTAATGAAGGTAAAAAGAATATTTTAGAGACTGTGGTAAGTATTGAAGAAATTAAAATTCCTTTCAAGTGAGATTAGTAAGCTAACTTTCAAAACAAAAAACAAATGTTACGAGGAATGAAGTACTCCCTCCGTACACTTTTCTTTGTCGATCTTAGCTAAAAAATGACATAATTAAATTAGAATATATATTAGCATGTTGCTACATTGAAGATAGAATATTATGTAAGATAATTTATTTTTAGATCTGTTTACCCAGGTATTAATTACTCACTTCAAATCATTTAAGGTGTCAAATCCAATAAAAAATGCATCAATTAATATGGGTACATTAAGCCTAAATTAAATTTTCCTTTTCTAAACAACTATGCAACGATCCATCCCAAAAATTGGAAATAAGAGTGAGGAGGAGAGTTGTGTCCCAATGCTGAGCACATGCATAGCCTAAATGGTGAGTTGACTAGTTCCAGCATAACTCCAAAACTAAGGAAACTGAATTCGAGGCAATAGAAAAGGTTAAAACAGAAGAGTTCGTTACAGAAGAATTTTTTAAAGAATCAGGTGCAAATACAATTCCTTCCAAGTGAGATTAGTAAGCTAACCTTCAAAGTTATAAAAAAAATATATCGAAAAAAAATGTTATGAGGAGAGATATAAGGTGCTATAGCCAGGCGAGTTGATTTTAAAAAAAAAAAATCTTATTTCAGTTTTTTTCTCTAAAGCCACATTTTTTTTTTTTTTTGGTTCAAAAAATTTTAAATCAAGAAGAAAATAGATTTTTATTAAAGCCACGGAGATACTTTTTAAATCAACCCACTACCCACCGAAAAATGTAAAAATGTTTATTTTAAAAAATATTTATTTTAAAATATATAGGTATTTGGTCAAGATTTTTTTTAAAGCCACATGGGATTTTTTTTTTAATTAAAAAATAAATGAATGACTTTTATAAAATCCGGTTAGCGAAAATGGTGTGGGTTCGCGCACTTATTTATCCGAACCTTGTATAATGTGAAAAGTATATTATAAAAAATTTGAGCGAGAACCAGTGTATATATACACCACCTTTTTAGTTGAAAATCGCGTTTAAATCACAATCGTTGAAACGAATATTTGCACATAAACAAAACAAACTCAACAAAAAATAGAAATAAAGTGACTTGATGGGATAATAATTATTAGTTGAGTGACCGTATGAGAAATCAACCCCTTTGTTTGGCTCGATTCCTAATATGTCAAAATTGTTTATTTTTATTATTTTTAAAAATATAGGTATTTGGTTGAGTTTTCGGTGAAGATTTTCTTATGTTGCAATATTCCATTAGATAAGCCACTATTGAAGTCATAAAACTCTATATTAGAACAGGCGTTTTGTTATCTCTTTCTTTATATAAACTTTGTTTGATAAGGTTTTTAAGTTTCCTTCTTTATTTTGGTATTTTCAAACATATAACAGACAGTTAACCATCAAGGATGTGTGGTGATGAGATAGATGAAATTCCCTCCACCTTAATCACAAGTCTCAGATTTAAGTCTTGGATATGAATTTCGTTTTGGTAGGAGCCCTTTTCCTTTAATGGACCTTAACAGCACGAATGCATATTGATCGGAGCTCCCATGTGGTGACAAAAACATCGATGGAAGGAAAAAAAAAATAGACAATTAAAGTACCATTTTGAATTGGTTACGTACCTCAAAGAATAGTTAATACTCTCTAGATGAAAGTAAAACATATATATAAGTACGATATCACTTGGTGGGACAAGTTTTAATTGTTGTTGATACACTTACACTTCATCTTGTATATGTCAAGAATTATTTATTTACTTATTTGTTTGGATATTTTTATGTGAATAGAGGGTACAGAATTTCTATTTTGACAACTCCTGAACTTTTTTTTTCTGTATTGAAATATATTGAAACCTTTGTGTACATCTAATCGACTTTAATTAGTTTGAAATGAAGTGTAATAGTAGCAGTTAAAACAGTCCCTCGGAAAATATAGATTGAAAATTGTTAATATCAGATTCAAGACGGTTGTAATTCTTTTAAATCCATCTAATAATCCAATGAGATGATGCGATTTTTATGCTTCGATTGTGTGGACATTGTAAAAATAATTAAACTCCTACATTCTTGCTTCCCCCTCTTTTGCTGCATATCAAGTATTACCTGGTAAATTACTAAAGGCAAATTCAAGAAGTTCCATTGTTAGAAATAGACCAATTTAATTTGGAAAAATGCAATGAAATAAAATGCGTCAAAGATGATCCTTCGATCAGAAAAAGAGAGAAAGACCGACCACATAAAGACGAAATAGAAGTACTAGTACTCAATATGCCTCTACTTAATTAATAGGTAAAATGATGGGTGCCTTTGTTTTTATTTCATCCTCTTCCAATTAAATATGGATGTTATACGCTAAGCATGCAACGTTACATGCAAGTCTCTATCCACAATTCCTTTAATACTATTTTGAGATATGAAACACGGTGTTGTGGTCTCTGTTATGATTTTTGCAAGAAATTGCAAACTCTACCGATTCACATGAATGTGACAATATAATTGGATTCATGTGGTTGTAATAGTTCATGGTGTCAGAGGGGCTGATCTAGAGGCCCAGGGTCGTATCTATTGGGAAAGGTATGGGTTCGTGTGAATCCATGCTTCTCCTCCTATCCCATGTGTAATAATGTTACAATTTTTTTAAAATCACTTCAATATATATATATATATATATATATATATATATATATATATATATATATATATATATATATAACACCTAACCACTCGTTCAATAACACCAAATTTCTGACGAAACAAATCAAGTAGGAACCACGTATAAACAATAATTAGTTTAAAAAACCATTAAGAACTTAAATAGAAAGCATTAAAAGCTTCAATACAACTGGATTAAGAAATAGCTTCAACAGAAAACAAAAGGTTTTAACATAAATGGAGTAAAAAAAGATTATCGAAAATGTAACTGATATGAGAGTTATGTACTACTATTCTAGTCAATTCTTTGTTGGTAATGCAAAGCCAAAGTCTCTTTGTGGGTTCTTTTTCCTTACTTATTTTTTCTCCTATATGAAGTGCAAATATCCCACATAGGTGGAGGAAAGTTTTTTTCTTCTCCTTATATTGAATTGTGTGTTGTTGGGTTAGTAAATGGGCCAGAATAAGAGATGGGCCTTGTGCACATGAGAGTTAGGCTCACTAAGCAAAAGTGATGAATTTGAGACGCCCATCCCGCGCGCGCGAGGTAGCCATGAAGCCCAAATTAAGTTTGGTTTTGCCTTGCCCGAAATTGTCCAAGTACATGCTTTCTGGATTAATGTCCAAATTCATTCCATTTTGTTGTTGGATTACATTACAGGAAGTTTCTTATCTCGTCCTTTACTACTGAGATATTGTTTACTACCCATATATACCAGTAGAGATTTCTCTTGTCAAAACACCGAAAAATACTTCTTCTCTTCTACACAAAAGTTAATATTCTTTTGGTTTTACGGGCAATGGTTTGTGCAACCTCCATACTTCCAACCACTAGTGGAGGTGTTCGGGAGTTGTTGTGGAACCTTGGGAAGCGTACCGGGCTAAACGATTTGCACCGTGGTCGGTCCCAAAATCGCTTTCAAGGCAGTGACTTGACACAATAGTGGTTTCATAATTTGTTTTCTTGTTTTTCTTGTTGATCTATATTGTTCTCAATTTTTACAAACAACTGATGCACAAATAACAAAATCTCTATGCATATTTTAATGGAGGATTTTGAGAAATGAAAGTAGTAAAAAGAAGAGGAAGAAGGAACTTACCTTTAACGCGTGAAAAGACTCACACGAGCTATAGAATCCTACATGGAAGATGGGTCAGTGGGTTTGGATTTTAAAAAATGAGTGAGTTTTAATTATTCTGAATTAAATATGTGGCACAATTAGAAAATGCCACCTCACTTTTATAAAGAGTCAAATTTGACCTGAGTTCATCCGTTAGTTTGAGGGGTATTTTGAGCTCAAAAACAAACTTTAAGGGTATTTTTAGACAAGGTTGAATGAGGGTATTTGTGAGCCATTTTTAATATGTTAGGGGCCTTTTTGACCATTTTCTGCATTTTTTATTTCTAAAATAATCCCCACGTTTTTTTGGTTCATTTTGTTTGTATCCATCAGCGCTTCCAATTATCAAGTAATTCAGAAGGCTCGCCAATATTATGCCTTGAGGAAAGGTATCACTTGCCAAAAACTATGTTATTCGGATCCTCCAAAAATGTTGCTTCACCCGTGTTGCATCCTCCAAAAAGGCCCAAGCAACATAGGCTAAAGAAGCAAATCTTGAAGCATGACTTTGATTATTAGATCAGAAGGGCTAGTCAAATTTTAGTTTCTCTCAGAAACAACCAGTGTCTTCATTTTGGCAGTCAATATCGGTGACTGATCGAGAAATTATTGATATGATACTCTTTCTAGTGGTGAACGAGACATGTTGTGTTTTGGACGAAGGGGTAGTACCGTAGTAGTCCGACTGTCTGACCTTGATGTTTCTTTTGTACTTGGAATGAGTTTCCCATCTTACAAGTTAGTAGTTTAAGTGTATGTATCTGCACTGGATTCGGTCAAGCTAACTTGGATGTTTTGACTAAATCACTGCTAGTCAAGAAGTATAGGTTGATATTAATTGGTACAGTATTGGATTTATGTCATATACACGTTCATACGTGATAACTTATGAATAAAATGTTAAGTGTTTACAAGGAATTTAATTATAGTAGCTTTAATTTAACAACTTCAATTAATTGTCGGAATCTGAATTTATATAGTATGTCGTAATATGCATCCATTAGTTGTATCTCAACAGCTGTGGCCATTCTCCTATCCGTATCCTCGAATCCTGAGCTGTAGGTGAAGATGAATCTGACATCTAGATCCGCACCGGTGTCTGGTACCGCACACGTATTCAGAGAAATATAGTTGAAAATCATGATGCTTGCTGAAAACAAACCATGATCACTAGTTTTTCCAACCTTTTTGCTGACTTAGCTTGTAGCTGGTCTTTTCATTGTAGTGAGCACATTTATCTCAAAACAGGTAAAGTTCGGTCGCATTCGAAACACTACGCATCATTATCTGCGATCCGAAGAGACGGACCACAAGGGTCTTTGTTTTTTTTTGGCAGAGGTGGCATTTTTTTTCTGGGGAACCGTTGGGATTGATCACATATATATATATATATATATATATATATATTAGTCTTCAAAAGTGGTCAGCCATATATGGTAATTTCTTCAAGCCATCAAAGTTCTTAGAAGAGAGAGCAGCAAAGGCCAAAGGGCATTCCCTTGGTAAGAATCAATATGCGTATACAGTTGAATTTCCACTACTTAATTATCCTTGTAGATGGAATTAATATTATTTCATAAAATTAACCAAATAACCAATAACTTGAAATTCATCACCCATAATTATGAGCCTCCAATATCTGCAAACCCCATAAAGCAATTACTCCGATCCCTACGCCCCAATTTATATGGCATCATTTGACTTGACATGAAGTTTAAGAAATAAATGAAAACTTTCAAAATTTATGATTCAAAATAAGTTTTAGATATTTATGTGACTGTAAATCATCTTATAAAATTAAATTATTTTTAATATAAAAATATGACATTTTTCTTTGACAATGTATCACATAATTTGGGATAGCGGTGGTACTACAGATTGGTGGGACTAGTGAACGCGAAAGTGGATAAATCATGATAGCTGGCCACTGCCACTATTGGTCAATTTCATCAGCATATGTTCAAATTGGGACCGCTGAAAACCAGAAATTCCAACAAGGGATTAAGAAAATGCAAGAATACCAATATTTCTATTTCTATTATATATATTATATTATATATTAGTGTCAAAGGAAGACCATTAACAAATTATACATAGAGCATTCCATGTTGTACCCATATATTTCTATTATATTCTATTATATATATTTCTTATATATATTATTATAGTGCCAAAGGAGGACCAATATAGCATTAATAATAATTGTACATAAAGCATTCCATGTTGTACACCAACATAGCATTAACAAATTGTACATAGAGCATTCCATGTTGTACCCATCTATTTCTATTATATTCTATTATATATATTATTATAGTGCCAAAGGAGAACCAATATAGCATTAACAAATTGTACATAGAGCATTCCATGTTGTACCCGTCTATTTCTATTATATTCTATTATATATATTTCTTTTATATTATATATAAGGGTGAAGAGAGGACTACCACAACAATACAAATTCGTACCACAAGCTATATAAATTGTACAGTTTAACCAACTACTTTTTTATTCCACGTAGACATATGCCATGGTACTGAATATTTATCTCTTCTCATGTATACACGTATGCACTTCAAATTTAATTCTCCAACACATTTATTTTCTCTGTGCATTTATACTTGTTGACTTATGACTTTTCAAGTTCTTTAAGAAATAATAAATGAAGTACTTCCTCTGTCCCATATTACTTGGCCACATTATTAAACTACTTTTTTATCCCACATGGACATATGTCGTATTACCGAATATTTATTCTCTCCTCATGTATACACGTATGCACTTCAATTTTAATTCTCCGACACATTTATTTCCTCCGTGCATTTTTACTTGTTCATAAATGAAGTACTCAACATTACTAAAAATATATGTCCAAATTTCTTGTTCAATTACAAAATCAAGATAAAATTAATTAAATATTTCCCATCTTATCCTCTTCGTCCCATATTACTTTGCGACATTACTAAAAATATGTGTCCAAATTACTTATTCATTTACAAAACCAAGATAAAATTAATTGAATCTTTCTCATCTAACCCTTAGTAATAAATGTTCTTGAAAATAGTTAATTTTGATTAGAATGTATTTATTGGAGAGAGATAGGGGTAAGATAGTAAAATACATCTTTTATTTATGATTTCTTAAGGGGCGTGTAAAAGGGAAAGTGACAAGTAATATGGGATGTAGGGAGTATATATTTTATCATAATATTCATATTTATTGGTGTAAGTCTATGAAAGTCTCTATAGCCTTCGAAAATAATTTGAAAATGAGTAATTAATGTGAAGGGTAAAATTAATAATAAGAACAAAAATTTCTTTCTCTTGATATGTTAACGTGGACAAGTAAAAGTAAACGGAGGGAGTGACTTTTATCCCCGTTATTCTTGTGTGTCAATACTTTAAACGTAAAGAGAGGACAAACAATAGCAATGCAAATTTGTACCAAAAGTTATATAAATTGTACACTTTAACCAACTACTTTTTTGTCCCACTTGAACATATGTCATAATACTGAGTATTTATTCTCTTCTCATATATACACGTATGTACTTCAACTTTAATTCTCCTACACATATTTATTCCCTCCGTACACTTTCACTTGTCCACTTTTGACTTTTCACGTTCTTTAAGAAATAATAAATAAAGTATATATTTTATCATAATATCCATATTTATTGGTGTACAGTCTCAATAGCCTCAGAAAATGATTTGAAAATGAGTAATTAATGTGAAGGGTAAAATAAGAAGAAGAAAAATTTCTTTTTCTTGATATGTTAACATGGACAAGTAAAAGCGAAGGGAGGGAGTGACTTTTATCCCTGTTTTCCTTCTTTGTCAATACTTTACTTATTTTACTCTCCTTTGCATTCTCTGATTATTGTTTCTTTACATTTATAAAAGTATTACTTTATATTTTTATTTCGGAATTAAAATTTGGTGATTTACGATATAACATATATCTTTCTAATTTTGATTTCTTTGTAACAATTCCTTTTATCTATAATTGTTGATATAAAAAATTATAATATATTTTTTAATTAATTTAATAAAAATATTTTATTAGTTTTGCTTTTAAAAATTTCAATATATACAACAATGGTTCTTATGTTTGGATTTGAACAATTAGTTAATTGAAATGGATATCAACCTATCGATATACATATAAGATATTAAAGAATTTAAAAGAAAAAAATCTAGAATCAAAATATTAATTTCCCCTCATATTCTTACTAATTTTCTTTTTCACATCGATGAACAACTTTCATTGTCATGACAATTAGAAAAAAGTCCGACTTTTTCCATCTCAAAGACTTAATTCCATCATATGTTTTTAATTTTTAAACTCCATTTTTTAATTAAACTAAAGTGATGGTACATAAAATACATTTTGTATATGTTGCTATATATAATAACAATTAGAATGTTTTTAAAAGCTATTTTCAAAATAAAATTAGCTAATTAAAGTGAATAGACATGTTCAACTCGTGCATCGCACGGGCATGTAGTGCTAGTACCACACCTAAAATTAGTGACAGAGTCAAAAATTTATACAAAAAAATCTAAATAAATACTAGAGCTTCACATATAGATTTTGAACTTGTGACCTAAGACAATTTTTGAACTCTTATTACCTATACACTAGAATATTTCTTATTCCAAAGGGAATCACAGTTCAGATAAAACAAAATAATTTTGGTTTTACCTTTTTTGTTAGGGGTGTACCTGGATTGGTTCAAAAGTCGGGTTTTCAATCTCGTTTTTTCTCAGATTTTTCAACTATTATGGTTCAATATGAAACATCTCACAATAGCAATTGCTTGACAAAAAGTAAGCCTCGGCCCTTTCTCTCTCTATCCATTTTTCATTTTTTTGCACGGATTGTCCTTCAAAGGCGCTGGTCTTTAAATTTTGCCCCCTCAAATTGCTGGTCTTTAATTTTTATCCTTCGCTTAAAAAAGTGATCGAAAATACCCCGAGGTTCTGGGTTCGAACCCCGCCGCCTTTAAAAAAAAAAAAAAAAATCACAAGGCAAAATTTCGTAGCAAAGTAGGCCTATTCGGGCAAAAGTTTTCCTTAAGGCAGAGGCAGCCTTAATGCAGAATTTACCTTAAGGCAAAAGTTTGTCTTAAGATAGAGGTTTGAGGCAAAAGTCTACAAACCTTAAGGCAATTTTTTTTTTTTTACTTTGCAATTTTGCTATGAAACTTTGCCTTGCCCTTTTTTTTTATTTTTTTTGGCCGGGGTTCGAACCCAGAACCTCGGAGAATTTTAGGCAAGGCCAAAAGTTAAAGACCAACAATTTGAGGGCCAAAAATTAAAGACCACCTCCGAATGAGGACAATCGTGTAAATTGCCCTCCAATTTTTGCTTTGTTGGTCATGAATAAAAAACTTTTTTTTTTTTTTTTCAAATCAAATGTGCATATACACAATTGAAACGGAGGGAATACTATACCAAATATGGCCCTACGTACTTAATAGGGAGTAAAATGTTAGGTGCCTTTGTCTTTCTTTCCTAACTCCTCCATTCACATTTGAGGTCCTGTCATGCTTATATATATATATATATATATATATATATATATATATATATATAAGCATACAGGACCTCATGTGAATGGAGGAGTTAGGAAAGAAAGACAAAGGCACCTAACATTTTACTCCATATATATATAAGGATATATATAAGGAGGTATAGTAAATCTTTAAAGATCGATATACTTAGAATTTTTTAATACTTAATGGCAAAAATACTGTAGTTTTTATCAAACTTTTAAACAATCCTACTCGGTACTTCCTCACTCCTTAATATCTTCTTATCATGTAGTTATATCTCTAAGTTTCTGTTTATCTCCCCGTTTTTTTTTTTTTAATAAATTTGGACTCTGTCCAGTCATGAATCTTGCTACACTGTTCATGTCGTTCTCTTAACCTTTGTTCTTAATAACCTTCTTCTTTAACCACACCCTGGACATGGCCAACAGTTAGTCCTTCATCATTTTTGGACATTTTAATGGCCGCTTAACACCTAGGAATTTACAGGTTAATCCATCGAGTTTATTAAGAACTTAAGAGAATAACCATATACTAAGAGTAACAGATTCATAATAAATTACATAAATAAATAGATTTATAATAACCATTGTAATAATGTACATAATAGGGAGAGTAATACAGAAGCATAGTTATAAAAACTTACATAACTTAAAGACGGAGGGAGGTTTCCCTTTCGGAGAAGCCCAAAAAGCTACTTCTCACACTAGGAGGATTATTGAAAAACTAGTACTACTTTACAACAGAAGTTTATATCACAAGGGTTTTGCTTAGGAAAAGGGGTTGATGCATTTGATGAAAGAGAAGGGAAATATGGAATTTTAGCTTGTGGGTGTTATTGTTGATGTCTTCGCTTCTCCACAAATGGTCTTATTTATAGGCATCTGGTGGACTTCAACTTCGGATTTCAAAATATTAAAGAATCTTTTGAAGTTTTGCCGGGTGCTTATATAAAGAATTCCTCCACTATTTGTCATATCTACTTCTGTTAATCCTATTATTGACTTCCTTAGATCTGACCACCTATCATCATAAATTACCACTAATACCTTGGTTCTGAGATTCTTTCTAGTTAATCATTTGAATCCTATTACAATTAATCCCATATGCATTAAACTTCGTCTAGTATTTTTTATTTGTCTTACTGATTTTGAATTAATCAAGTTTATCGTTGCAACACTATCTCCTATAGCTGATAATTGTTCTTCTCTATAATGTCTATATAACTGTGTTGTGCTTGAGAAATGTCCTATGTTATATAGAATCTTTGGATTAAGTAGTCTTAATTGATTTTGCTGAAAAATTTGTATGTCTCTATCTATGTCTATTACATCATCTAATTGGTGGTTTTCTTCTGGTCTTCTTCTACTTAGAATTCTTGACAAAAGGTTATTACCTATCCTACTGTCTGAAAAACTTACTCTGGGTCTTTCTGATTCTCCTTCGTTTCTCGATCTAACGGAAAGAAGGTCTATTTTTGTGGTTTTCTAACTAGTTTAACTTTCTCTTTTTGAGGGGTTATTTCTACTTTCTTTAACTGTTCTATTAATTCGTCTACTTCTGTATTCCTTGGAGTTTTTGTAATACTAGTTTTATCTTTAATTATTTTATCTAATTTCGAGTTAACTTCTAATAATAACCTTATTATAGCAATATTTTGTTTTAGAATTAATTGATCTGATTTAGAGCTAGGAATATAGTCTTTATAGTCCTATGGGAAAGCAATAGATTTTTCGGTTAATTGTAAGGCTTCTATATGTACTAAGCTTGATTAACTCATAAAAGAGAAATTTCTTTTAATTCTTCTATTGCCTTTTTTAGTTTGCTAATATCACCGGTTAAAACTTCTACTTGTTGTGTTATCTGAGCTACTAATTGAGTTGTCTTTATTTCTAATTCTTTTGGTTTCTCTGCAATAGTTTTAACTAATCTCTCTATTTCGTTTTTGGTAGGTATTTTTTCTAAGTTAAACTTATTATTCAAAAACTGAATTTTCCTATCTATTTCTAATTCTTGTGATTTTAAGAAATCAAAGTTCTATTCTAATTTTTCTAAGTTCTTCTTTTGTTTAGTTTGTGAAGATTCTATTACGTCTAATATTCTACTTATATTTTTATTATTTTCTTGAGATTTTCCACTAAAACTTATGATTAAATCTATTAAGGTATTATATTGCTTATCTTTAGTATGTAATATATGTTCTCCGTTGCTGAAGTTACACTTTATAATATTATTATCTTTTAGTAATCTACATTTCTTTTCGGGATATACTCTTAAGTCTAAATACTCTAAATTCTTTAATGTATCTATTCTGCCTGATTTATCTATTATCCTAATGGAATCCACACTTTTCGTTCTTTTTGAAACTTAATCCTTGTCTTTAATCTTTCTTTATCGTCTTTTATATCTTGTAATTCCCAAATTATAGCAGATATGGTCTCTTCGTGTACAATATTTTATAAGAAACTATTTACTATTAATGATGATAATGCTTCTGTATTTATTACTTCTAAAAATGCACTTAAAGCTTTTTCTATTTTTCTTAACTCTCGTATTCGTTCTCTATCCTGATGTAAATACCAATAATTAATTGATATTTGTCTTGCAAAAGGATGTCTCTTCATATAATTATAATTAATATGGTTTAAGTCTTTTTGGTACTTGCCTGCGAGAGATTTCCTAGATTTTACGTATCCTAGTAATCTATATTCTAACTCTGATATTATATCTATTAATTCTTGTAGTCTCTGTTGGTTGGCTTTAGAGTTACTTAATCTAATATATTTTGGGTATAGTCTATTTAGTTTTTGTTTAACTTCTAAATAGTGGTCTTGCATATATTATCCTAATGGAATAAAACGTACCTTCCGTTCTATATATCTAATATATTCTTTTGCTCTAAATATTTCATCGTTGGTAAACTGTATTTCCCAAAGAAGATTATTTTTAAAGCTTAAAACGTCTATATTAGTTTCTAAGGCTTCACGATGAACTGTATCTAAATAATTAACATATTCAGTAAGAAATTTTCTAGTTTTTCTAATGTTTATAAGTCTTTGACAAGTTAGGTATATCATACGATAGTGGAAACTTATGTATTTAGTAAAACTATATTGTCTCATAGAAATTTGTCTAGTAGCAATTGATGGTCTTCTTTGTCTAGCAGAAAATGGTCTGCATATAAAAATTAATCTTTAAGGTCCAAAAATATTTTAGCTCTGATACCAAAGGGATAAGGGGATGAGTTTTAATTCTATCGCACTGCACAATCTAGACACATAAAGAAATTAGTTGAAGAAGTAATCATGATAGCCAAAGACACAAGAAAAAGAAGATTCGGTGAGAAAGCCTAGAAGACAAAGTAAATAAAATAGCTTTAATTAAAGTGACTTTAATAAAGTAGCTACAGCAACAGACAGATCAACAAAGGACAATAATGCAAAAGTTTCTTCTGAAAGTTTCACGGAGAGCACCCGGCTAAACTTCAAAAGATTCTTTAATATTTTGAAATCCACAGTTGAAGTCCGCCAGATGCCTATAAATAAGACCATTTGTGGAGAAGCGAAGACATCAACAATAACACCACAAGCTAAAATTCCATATTCTCCTTCTCTTTCATCAAATGCCTCAACCCCTTTTCCTAAGCAAAACCCTTGTAATATAAACTTCTATTGTAAAGTAGTACTAGTTTTTCAATAATCCTCCTAGAGTGAGAAGTAGCTTTTTGGGGTTCCCCGAAAGGGAAACCTCCTTCCGTCTTTAAGTCATGTAAGTTTTTATAACTATGCTTCTGTATTACTCTCCCTATTATGTACATTATTACAATGGTTATTTTAAATCTATGTTATTTATGTAATTTATTATGAATCTGTTACTCTTAGTATATGGTTATTCTTTTAATTTCTACATAAACTTGATGGATTAACCTGTAAATTCCTAGGTGTTAAGCTGCTGTTAAAATGTCCAAAAATGATGAAGGACTAACTGTTGGCCATGTCCAAGGTGTGGTTAAAGAAGAAGGTTATTAAGAACAAAGGTTAAGAGAACGACATGAACATTGTAACAAGATTCATGACTGGACAGAGTCCAGATTTATAAATAAAAAACAGAAAAAAAGGGAGATAAACAGAAACTTAGAGATATAACTATATCATAAGAAGACATTAAGGAGTGAGGAAGTACTGAGTAGGATTATTTAAAATTTTGATAAAAACTACAGTATTCTTGCCATTAAGTATTAAAAAATTCTAAGTGTATCGATCTTTAAAGATTTTCTATATATATATATATATATATATATATATATATATATAGTTCATAGAGCGTGGATCCAAAGGTCGGGTTAACTGAATTTAATATTTTTTGCTTTGACTCTATATATATGAAATTTTACTAAATATTTCACTGTGAACTCAATTATTATTATAACTTGAGATCGCTTGACGAATCCACAAAATTTTAACTTTATAGGTTACATTTTAACTTTTACTAGATTTAATATATTTTTTAAATATATTAAATCAAAAGATAATATTTGTTGATATATTATTATTTTTTAGACCTTTTGTCTTGTTTTCATATTTATCTCTTTTATCTCTTGACAAAAATACTGAGTTCGGTTAAATTCATAGGTGGTTACGCACTTGTTGTTGTAATATATTTTTTAAATAATGAAATCAAAAGATAATATTTGTTGATATATTATTATTTTTCGTATGCATATTTATATTTTATGACAAAAATACTGAGTTCGGTTAAATTCATAGGTGGTAAGCACTTGGTGTTGTTGGTATTAATAGCATTTTATTGTCTTTTTTGACGTCTAGAGTGGTATGTCAACAAACACTCTTTTTCTTTAGCCAACCAAACTCCTTTTATGGCAATAATTGCTTTTCCCGTTAAAAAGATAAGTCCGTTGTTGTTTATCTACTCCTCATTTATAGTACGGTAGAAACACTCCCTAAAAATTGCTTTTATTAACATTTACGAAAAAAGCTCGTTCCATCATTAAAAAACAAACGAGAAGGTCAAAGTTACTCTTTGAAATTGAGTAATTTACCCCGTGGTTAAGAAAATGTTTTTTTTTTTTTTTTTTTTGCCCTCGACGTAACAAAATTTTAATTTGACTGTAATATTAATCAAATAAATGAATATTTTTCTCAAAAAAATTGAACAAGCAGAACCTACTAGTTCACGTTGAAATTTGGTTAATGTCGAAAACAAATACATAAGGACTTGCTGAAGTCAAGGATACCAATGGATCAAAAGTGCAATACAATCTAAAATATTATTCACTCCGTCAAAAGTGGTATAGGTTGTGAATCGAATCTCTCTGTCATCTAATCGAATTAGCGCATCTTCCTTTTTCTTTGTTGAATAGTGTAGCTCTACCCCAGTGAAGCAAGACTGAATCCGGAGAGTTCGATCCTCCGTTCCATTTAAGTGTTTTACTTTTTCTTTTGTGCATGCCGAGAAGAGTGTCTATTTTTATATTTAACAAGTTTTTCAATTTTAAAATTTTACATGACAAGTTTAAGACCATAAGATTAAAAAGTCTCTGTAACTACGTGCACAGTCAAACTAAGACACTTAAATTAAAATAGTGGGAGTAAAAGATAAATTTAATAAGTTTTTCAATTCTAAAATTTTATATGGCAAATTTAAGACCACAAAATTTAAAGGACTAAACACATCTTAATTAAGACTATAAGATTTAAAAGTCTCTAAAACTACGTGTGCGCAGTCAAACTAAGACATTAAATTAAAACAGGGAGTAAAAGATAAATTTAGACTTTTTCCTTAAATTAATAATAATCCTAATCTCAAGAAAACACAAGAAAGTTTTATTTTATTTGTAAAATAATCCCCAAAATCCTTTTGTTGAGGAGTAAATATTTTGAAAGCTGCTAAAATACCACACTAGTTTGGCCCAAATTTGGCCACACCTATAAAAAGACCATCATAACCTTTACTTATAGAATTTTTGCTACCATCAATTTCCCACCAATAATTTTCCCTCCAAAACACACTATTAAATACACTAACTTATGCTTATTCAAGTCAAAATATTTTGTAGATTTCAATTTGAAAATTTCAAGGAGAAATAAATAGAAAAATTTCAAATAACATAATGTTTAGAATGTTCTTCTCGCTTGATCCTTTTCATCAACTTTAATTTAAAAAAATCATCATTATTAAAATACATAGTTCATTTTATAATTATTGACTCCTAGCACTTAAAATAATTGGAGGTAATATGAAAATGAATAGGTCCAAAATTTTATATAATAGTATAAAAGAAATCAAATACTTTATAAACATTCTAGGAACTTTTACTAGATTTTTTTTGGCATACATAATGGAAGAAAAAAAAGTATACTTTAAATTTTAAATCCCAATATTTGTTTGCAATTTATTTTATTTCCTTTATTAATTATGATGGTAATAATTATCTTGTAAGACTAACTAATATTAAAAGAATTATATTAAAAACCGACAAAAGAATGATTAATTATATTATTAATTTTTTCCTCGTTAAAAATTACTCCTAGCCCTCCCACCAAAGAAAACAATTATCACTATACCAATATTTTCTTGACAAAAAGCGGAACTAGAGTTTTAACTATAAATAGAAATTCATATATAGTTCTGGTCAATATCACATCTCGCCTATTGAAGTTTTGCTTAAAAACTTTATTCGAGAATTTGTATAAAGAACGATTATTTGCCGCAATGAAATAATTCTTTCATATCTTTGTATTATAAAATATGTTGAATAAGTATAAATAATTTATCAAAACAAAAATTAATTTAATATATTTACAAAAATACTTGAATTTGTCTTGAAAAATGAATTTAAATATGTAATTCAACTAATTAATCATCGGATGGCCGAATTAGAACATTATGATTATTTTTCTTTCGCATTTCAAATGATTATTTTTTTCTTTCGCACTTCAAAGACTCATCGTGTTGTTTGAAAATTTTAATTTATTTCAAATTAAGTATTCGATCTAGATAATACATCAATTAAGTAGAGTTACATTTTGTAGGGATCTAGTAGCTCAGTTGGTTGACTACCTAAACTTTCACCTTGTTGGTGAGGGTTTGAATCCCCATATTGTAATCTCCTCTCCCATTTCTTCTTCCCCTACCCCCATGTAATAATAATAATTTTTTTTAAAAATAGAGTTACACTTTTTAATTTGAATACTATAGATTGAAAAAAAAAAGTAGTAAAAGTAAGTTTCTTGTTATTCTGTTATTGCTATATATGCAAAGGTATTTATCTTAAAAAATATAAATCAAATCTTAGAAAATATTCTAGAAAATTTGATAAATATAAGTAAAAAGATGTTAAATCAAGAAAAATAAACTAAGCGTTGTTAACACAAAGACGGATTCACATGTAATTGTGACGGTTACCAATGCCTTAAATTCTAAAACAAGTGCCTCTATTAGCGAGATCCAATTTTTTTACGTATCAGGCTTTCTACCCTCTCACTCCTTCAAACTTTTATTTTTACTTACCTAGCGAAATAACTTGTTGTATTCTCTCCACTAGCAAGATCCAAATTTTTTTTAAGTATCAGGCTTTCTGTCCTCTCACTCCTTCAAACTTTTAATTTATATATTCATTTACATTTTTCTTTTTCTTTTTTTGCATAATGTTTTTTTTCCTCTTGTTCTTCTATTCTTTAATACTACGGTACAAGTTATCCTTCACCCTTAATTTAGAATAAGAGTTGAAAATTTTAATCGAACTTGTTAATAGTTCGAGTGAGTTTAATTAGTTAATGTGCAATTATTTTCTTCTTATTTGATTATGTAAAAGTGTGATAGCTGTCAAAAAATGCCTTTGTGTACTTTTTAGTAATCTTAATATTTTTAAAATATAATATTAACAAAAAGAGATTATTAATGCACAATTTTAAAAATAGAACGAATTTATTTACCATTTATCTTAAAATTTTATTCATTAGAAAAAAATGGGAGAGAATTTTCTTGTAAATTCAACAAATTTTGGTTTCTTGATTGCTTGCATATTTATAAACCAAAATCTATTATAATAATTGAATCAATCGCTAACCGTCTGAATATAAATGTTATTATATTTTTAGACTATGAAATCATTCACTATAAATGTAATAGTCCACCCGTGACTGTCAAAATTTTGAATTCTCTTACGCGATGACGGTGAAAGAACAATAAAGTTACATTTGAAAAAATTCAACTTATAGCTTAAACTCTTAAAATTTCTCATTTTAAAATTTTTTAGAGGAAAAATGACTAACATATGTCATTATTTTAAAGTTATAACTTTAAGAATTAATTTTAAGTTACAAGTAACTAACTAATCCACGTATGGAAAAATTCTAATAGTCTTTTTTAATATAGAAATGATTTTCTTTTTTTTTTTTAGTAATGGAAAGAAAAGTATGTGTGCATTTTTTGAGATTCTCAATTTATTGGAAAAAAACCCAAAATTGAATTGATGAAAGAGGATTCCATGCAAATTTTGAATTAATGAACTTTGGGAGAAAATGGTAAAAATGACATAAATAAAGCATAAATTATTAAATTTAACCTAGATACTCATATGAATCTATTGAATTACCCACATTTAAGTCATTGTGACCAAAATAAGTATGACACAAAGACCTTTCAAAAATATTTTTTGGAGATTCATTGGTTGAGTGAGCCCGTCAACTTTGACTCGTGTCTCCACTAACATCATTATCACATCAAGGCGATCCCTTCTTTTTCAATTTTCTTCATTGAATTTCCAAAATATTTTTGAGCTTTTTCTCTCCCAGGAAATAAATTTATTTTTTCAGTAAAAATGGCAGAAGTGAAAGTGACTATAGAGCCGTCATCACAAAAATTTTGTTTTTGGGCCCTCAACCTAACAGAACTTCAACTTGAGGGTAATTTTAATTTGTAATAAAAATTAAGAGATAAATTGGATATTTTTTTCGAAAAATTTGAACACGTAGAGTCTACCATTTTACACGGTAGTTTCAGTATAACAAGGACGAATATAACAAGCTAACGACAAGGATACAAATTAATCCGATACCCCGTATCTAGCCAATTATAGCCGAATTCGCGTCGTATCCAACAAGACTCGAATCCCACCACTCCATTACAATCCTTTCGTAATTTGAACATTCTTTCTTAAATTAATAATCCCAATCACAAGAAAAAACAAGATATTTTTATTTGTAAAATAATCCCCACGTTTTGTTTGCTATTTTTATTTTATCTGCGTCAGCTTGTACTTTGACTCTATACTAAAAAAAATAAATCTTTTTTTTTCTTTTCTCACTTAGAGTCCCATACAATAGATCGTTGTAGTCCGACCCTTCTCCGGACTCTACGCATAGCGTGAACTCAGTGTTCATATCCGTATCGGGCCGATTATACCCGAATTCGTGTCGTATCCAATGAGACTAGAATCCCACAATTCCATTACAATCCTTTGATAATTTGAACGTCTAATAATCCCAATCACAAGAAAAAACAAAATATTTTTATTTGTAAAATAATCCCCACGTTTTTTTTTTGTTATTTTATTTTAGCTGCGTCAACTCATAACTTTGACTCTTGTACTTAAAAAAAAAAAAATCCTTTCTACCAAAAAAAAGAAAAAAACATCATTATCACCACGTCACCATCTTCCATTTCAGATTAATCAAATCCTCACTAAATTTTCCATATACATATTCACTTTCTTCTTCAATTTTCTTCATTTTAATTTCCAAAAAAATAATTTATTTTCAGTAAAAATGGGTGAACCGAAAGTAACAATGGAAGTTGGAAACGACGGCGTTGCAATAATCAAATTCTCTAATCCACCAGTTAATGCTCTTGCTATTCAAAGTAAGCGTTAAATTCATATACTAATTTTGATTTATTTAATTAAACGGAATTTTGATTTAAGGCTCTGTTTGGTTGTAGTTTTTGCTGGATTAAAGGAGAAATGGAATGAAGCAGCTATGAGAAATGATGTTAAAGCTATTGTTTTGACTGGTAAAATTCTTAATCTTTTTTTTTTTTATATATTTATTTTATTGATTGATTTTTCTTCTTATCGTTAATTTCATAAAAAAATTAATGTTTGATTTTGTATGGAATTTAGTATCAGTAAATAGTGATTTGTTTAAGAATTTAGTTAGATTTTCTTAATTACGTAGCTATTGTTTTGACTGGTAAAATTCTTATTTTTTTGTTTATTTTATTGATTGATTTTTCTTCTTATCGTTAATTTCATAAAAAATTTAATTTTTAATTTTGTATAGAATTTAGTATCAGTAAATAGTGATTAGTTTAAGAATTTAGTTTGATTTTCTTAATTACGAAGCTATTGTTTTTGACTGGAAAAATTCTTATTTTTTTGTTTTATTGATTGATTTTTTCTTCTTACTGCTAATTTCTTAAATTTTTTAATTTCTCGTTTTTTATGTATGATTTTGGATAGAATTTAGTATCAGTAAATAGTGATTAGTTTTAGGAATTTAGTAAGATTTTAATATTTTGTCTATTTGGTTGATTTTTCGTCTTCGTGTGTGTGTGTGTGTGTGTGTGTGTATATATATATATATATATATATATATATAAATTCTATAATTTTTCGTTTGTTATGTTTGATTTTGGATAGAATTTAGTATCAAATAAATAGTGATTAGTTTAGGAATTTAGTTAGTTTTTTTTAATTACAAATTGCGGGGGTGAGGTTTATTTAAATTTTTAATTTTTTTTAAATTACGAATTGCGAAGGTGACAACAACAACGTACCAGTATAATCCCACCAGGTGGAGTGCGGGAGGGTAGAGTGTGTGCAGACCCTAACCATACCTTTTGTCGGGTAGAGAGGTTGTTTCCGATAGACCCCGGCTCAAGGAGAGATGAAAAAGCATCAGTAATAATAAACAGTAACAATAAGCAGTAATAGCAAAGAAGATAATAGGACTAACGTGTAGTAAAAAAACAATCAGATAGTGGATTGTTTGATTTTGGATAGAATTGCGAAGGTGTGGTTTATGTAATTTTTTATTTCTTCGTTAGTTATGTTTGATTTTGGATAGAATTTAGTCCAGTAAATAATGATTAGCTCTAGGAATTTAGTTAGATTTTCTGAATTTTGGATTGTGAAGCTGATGCTTCGTTGAATTTCAATGATGATTGCTACACAGTTCTACTTTTGTGTTTAATGAAATTTCCTATGATATATTTGAGTCAATGTGGAGTTAGCTAATGTAGGCTTAGCTAACAACATAACATGATGGAAGCAATGGATCTACATGAATAGTACTAACTAGTAGGGATTAAGGTCTAGTGGTACGCTTACTTTAACTTCGGGAGATTTAGAGAACCTCTAGTTTTAGCAAACATCTAATTTGCATTAAAGTACAAATGATTTACCAGTATTGGATATTGGAATGAATTGGGTCTGAATAGCGGACACTGATTAGTTCGAGAATCGAGTGTAATAGTTGTTCCTTTTGTTTTCTAGCTTCAGGACAAGACATATTGAAGTGTTAGTTTCCTTTTCTGTACCTTATAAAAAAGGTATTACTCCCTCTATTTCAGTTTGTTTGTGTGATTTTGACTTGACAATGAGTTTAAGAAAGTAAAGAAGACTTTTGAATCTTGTGGTCTTAAACTAAAAGATATGTAAAATGTATCAAAATACCCTTTAATCTTGTGGTCTTAAACATGCCATGTGGAAAGTTGAAATTAAAGAGTTGCCAAAAAAGGAAAGAGACAATGTTTTTTAAACGGACTAAAAACAAAGTAAGACAAACAAATTGAAACGGAGGTAGTAATTTCCTTTTCTGCTTCATGGTTCATGTCCTTTGTGCTTTTGTTTGTTTTATGTATGTGGTCTTCCTTTTCCTTTTTGTTTATGTTCTCATTATTTTACTGCAGGGAATGGTGGGAGGTTTTCTGGTGGTTTTGACATCAATGTTTTCGAAAAGGTTCATAAAACAGGTAGGATTACATTCATTTTGTCTTTGTGCAATTCGTTATTGTGTCCCCCTGAACCTTTTGTCTGATAATTGGAATTCGGATGGCTTGCAGGTGATATTTCTCTATTGCCTGATCTTTCTGTTGATCTCGTGATGAACACTATGGAAGGTAAGAGAACTGTTGGTCCAAGTTAGGATTTCAAATCATTAGATGGCTTACTGTAGCTTCTCGCTGTGCTTCATCGTGTCATTTTGGTGTCAATTGTTATTTATACTTCTGTCGATCATTTCGATTTGTAACTTTAGATGGGAAGAAGCCTGCAGTGGCTGCCGTGGAAGGACTTTGTCTTGGAGGTGGCCTGGAATTGGCATTGGTTTGTGGTCTCTGTAAAATGTGCTGTCCATATGCTTAGCTTTTTCTCTGGTGATTGAATTTTGTAATGCACGCTTTTGGTAGGGATGCCATGCACGCATTGCTGCGCCAAGAACACAACTTGGGTTGCCAGAGCTTAGCCTCGGAGTTATTCCTGGCGCTGGAGGTAACTCTGTCACTTACTGCTCATTGAAGTTGCGTTTAGGTTACATTTCTTTTCCATTTCTAGATTTTACTGAGCATAGAGATAATGTTTCTTCTCAAGGTACACAACGTCTTCCAAGGCTTATAGGGTTGTCAAAGGCCATCGAAATGATGATGGTAAGTCATTCATCTTCCCGATTAAAAAAGCTGAAAATTGTGACAAGTTGTCTTGGTGTGTGGGGTAAATTTTCTTTAGATCCTTGTGTTAACCATTGGCAATTAATTCATTTTAAAAATAACTGTCAGAGAAATAATTTGTTTACCAGGTGCGTCATCCTAAACAGAAAATTTTAGATGGTGATTCTGGGCCACATTTGTGATAGCTGATACGCTCAAATTACACCTACTAAATGGCGTAAAGCGGACGTTGTCAAATATAGTAACCCAACTAGGTTGGGGTCGAATCCCACCGGGAATAGGGTGTGAAAAGGTTACTATTGTAGTGAAGTACTTACTTGTGGTCTAATTTCGTATTCCGGTAAGTTTGTAAAAGAGTTTTGTGTTTACTAGCTATTTTGATTTGATTGTAATTAATTGGAATAAAGGTTGTGTCCCCTTTAGACGTGATATGATGCTATAGGTGTTCCCAAGATATACTTGTAATGGATTGTTGTAAGTATGCACTTAATCTCTAATTTACTTCCTAATATTTCCTAATAGTTAGAAAGTATTTATTTTTATGATTTTCCCAAATATAAAAGAGTTGAATTCAAGAACGATTAGTCTGTGCCAAGGAAACTCTTCTTATTCCTAAGTGAGTTTATCAAACGAAGGTTAACGCCCCGAGTTCTTGTTATTTATTCCTACCAACCCTAACTCACTTTCCCAAGCAAAGCAAAGGTTTATGGCGTTTAGTCAATGTTTGCAACCACTAACCAACATGAAAGAATAAGAAATAAACAAATACCAACCACCCATTATACGTATATTCTAAAGTAATCTCCCTTTCACATCACACTCATTATTGGGTCCACAACCTTAGTAGGAAATTTAGCTACTCATATTATTGAACGAAGAACAAAATAATAAAGAAGTCATTGATGCTTACACTTGAATAGAGAAGATGAAAAAGTAATAATCTTGTTCTCAAAAGCTCCAAAAACTAAGCAATATTCAATGCTCAGGAAATAAGAGTCTCAAAACAAATGATATCTGACCCACAAAACCCTAAACAACTATTTATAAAGGTCCAAAACGCGGAAATTTCTTTATGACAATACTGCCCCGACGGACAAAGTACGGCCCGTACAAATATTGTACGGGCTCTTCTCTTCAAATCTAGGTCAAGAAGTACGCCTGCTTATACGGCCCGTACAATAAAGTACGGTCCGTATAATATTGTTTTCAGTGATTTCTTTCATCAAAGTACGGTTTGAAGTACGGCCCGTACATAAATGTACGCTCCGTCCCTTGTGCCCGTACGTCAACCTCTCAACTTCAGGCCTTCTGTTTCTTGCCATACTAGGTCCGGCTTCATGTATGGCCCGTACAAATATGTACAGTCCGTACTTCTCCAATTTCAGGGACTTCTGGTGAATTTCCTTGTTTATTGCCTTTTGGTCATCAATTTTCTGAAACACAACAAAAGCACATAAAAACAACACAGACTTGCTCAAAAACAAGTAAAACTTATAGTAAAAAGGCACCAAATGTGCCGTAATTCCACAGCACATCAACAACAACCAAAAAAGGATAAGAAATCGAAGGGGCAAAAATATCATATCCTTATTACATGTACTACTTCAAGCTATGCTTTTTCTCTGATTGTGATTGCTGGGTTTTAACTTTAATCAGTTGTCCACGCATTATCCTCCTTTGAGTTTGCAATACATGCAGAACTATTGAGTTCCTTCTAACTCAAATTTGTAAATCAATTTAAAAACATTAATTTGTGGGGACTTTAGCCTAATTAATGTGAACAACTTTTTGCAGACATCCAAACCAATAATGTCAGAAGAAGGGGAGAAGCTAGGTCTTATTGATGCTATTGTCCCTTCCACAGAGTTGTTAAAAGTAGCTAGACAGTGGGCACTTGATATTGCAGAAAGGCGCAAACCTTGGATGCGTCCCCTTCACAGGACCGACAAAATTGGTTCCATTTCAGAAGCACGTGGAGTACTGAAGCTGGCTAGGCAACAAGTGAAGCAAACAGCTCGGAATATGCCTCAGCACTTGGCATGCCTTGATGTAATTGAAGAAGGCATAGTCCATGGTGGACATAATGGGGTTATCAAGGTATATGTTGCTTGGTCAATTAATACACCTTTCTCTTCAGAAAAGGACAACAGTCTAGTTTACCCATTTTTGTTAACTCCTGACAATCGCAAATAGTGTCATGGAAGGTAGCTAACTTGGTCTTTAGCCATTTGAGACAAATGAATCAGATGGATTAACAAACTTGTTTTGAGTCTTTTGCAGGAAGCTAAAGCATTTGAGGACCTTCTATTATCAGATACGGCAAGAGGTCTTGTTCATGTATTTTTCTCCCAACGGGCTACATCAAAGGTACAATATATGCTTCACCATGGAGCATATGGTAACTGCTTTGTGCTGATGCTATGTTGAAGCTTAAAATTCTTTCGAGGTATCTTTGTTGAGTAGGAAAGAATGAACCATAATATTAATGCGGATGACTAGAACTTACGCTCCTTTGCAGTTTTAAAGCTTAAATCTTATCCTCCTGTTAACTCCTTTAGCTTTGCCTCCCATTTTCTGGAATGACTCTAGAAGTTCTAATTTTCAGCTTAGTAAACTTGATTACAATTATTTCTTATCATTCCTTATCTTATGTTAAAAGATATTAATGTATTAGCTGTTGTGTGCAAAACTGTCTGTCTTAACGCAAAGCTTCTCATTGATATGGATGATCACATGATTGAGAAGCAAGGAAGTGTTCATCTGTTGTTCCTCTATAACACAAACTTGATTTGGTAGGTTTGAATGTTTGATATTCTTGAGGTTTCACTTTGGGATGTCTTTACTTGATGTGCATCTGCTAATGAAAGTTTGTTATCAGTATGATTTCACGAATGAGAAGTAACACAGACCCTGGATTCTTGTATATAATTAAGTATTTCAAACTTGTTATATACTTATATTACATTTGTTTCTGATCACTTCTGTGGTTTTTGCGTTCCTGCTCTAGGGCTAGTTTGACTTTATTAAGAAAAGTTACTTGGATATCTACTCCCCCATGGGACAATCAATTCTATCATATTTCTGAATTATATTTTAAATTCCTAAATGGTTCAGGTACCTAATGTAACTGATATTGGTCTGAAACCAAGGCCGGTGAAGAAAGTTGCCATAATAGGTGGAGGATTAATGGGTTCAGGCATAGCTACCTCTCTTGTTCTGAGCAACATATCTGTTATTATCAAGGAAGTTAATCCCGAGTATCTTCAGAAGGGGATAAAAGCAGTTGAAGGTTATTTATACTCTTTCAGCAGGAACTTATTATAATCTTAGTAGTTGATGACTTGATAATATGTTGTGATAGATTGCGAGTTTGTGAGGCCCTTTGACCATTCATAATTGTCTTGACAGTCATCTTATGGTCTTGGAAGTTAGAAACTTACGTGGAGTACCTTATGTTACAGCAAATATCCGAGGTTTGGTAGCGAGAAAGAAGTTGCAGCAGGACAAAGCAAACAAAGCTTTCTCAATGGTTAAAGGGGTACTGGATTACTCAGAATTTAAGGATGTGGATATGGTCATTGAGGTAAGTACTGAACCTATATCTTCCCAAGTAATGTTCCGCAGAATGGTTCTTTCCCTCCTTGCTTCTTTGCATCACTTCTCTATTTTCCTGGTGCTATAAAAATGCCGATGACCAGAATTTTAGTGTTTTTAATCTGTTGAAATTGGTAATTTATTTGAAACAGTCTTGTCTTGTTTGTAGGCTGTCGTTGAAAATGTTCCGCTAAAACAACAAATCTTCACTGATATTGAGAAGGTTTGTCCTCCCCACTGTATTTTGGCAACCAATACATCTACTATCGACCTCAACATAATTGGGAAAAAGACGAGATCTCAAGATCGGGTTATAGGGGCCCACTTTTTCAGGTTTAATTCTTTCCGTGTAACTTTAGTTCTATAATAAAGGTGAAACCTACTAATCAGGAGAAATTGACCTCTATGAACCTGTACAGCTGATTTTCAAGGCTGAAAGTTATTATAAACTTCATTTTTTTTTAGGGGAATATGACCACTGCATAAAAGAGAAGAGTCCATATAATCTGGAAAATAGAATAATGTGGAAATATTGCTATATGGGATGTGAGATTATCTTTGACATCTTTACATAGTTTCCATTTTTAGGTTTTGCCCCCAAAAAATTTGGACTATCCTTCTTCAATTCGTCTTTGTTGTTTTCTTCTTTTGATAAGTGAAATTGGGGAGATACTAAGCGAAAGCCATTCGTACTGCTGCCTAGCAATCAAACATGGGAGGGAGAACCCAGCAATAAAGACCCCTCAACCACCAACTATATGATTGGGGAGTGACCAATGGAGCAATTTGGGAAAGGCCCATTATTGGGCTCCTTGGTTTGGGGGATCACGGGTGGAGTTGATACAAAAGCTAATTGCTCCCTTTTTTCTTTCTTTGAAATAGAAAATCCTTGTGATGATTCTATTGGAGCAATTTTTTGTTGCAATTGCTAATTGATTTTTTCCCATGGTCAGTCCTGCTCATGTGATGCCTCTGCTGGAGATAGTGCGGACGGAGAAGACATCAGCCCAAGCAATTCTTGACCTCATGGCTGTTGGTAAAACAATAAAGAAAGTACCTGTTGTAGTGGGAAACTGTACTGGTTTTGCTGTCAATAGAACATTCTTTCCATACGCCCAGAGCGCAGATATACTCGCCAATCTTGGAGTGGATATCTACAGGATTGATTCACAAATCACTAGCTTTGGTCTCCCTATCGGTCCATTCCAGTAATTCTCTTCCACAAAGTTATCATTTTTTTCATGTGTGAAATAGCAATGTAGTTCATGCAGTCTGCAAATGCTATTGGTTGTGGTTTCTTTCACTCACACTGCTTTATATGGTTAAAGTACTTACATTATTCAAATTTTTAAATGCACCTAAATCATATGTGGTGATTCATTCAGAAGATGAAATTATGTATACATGAAAGTAGTAAAATATTGATTTGCAATTTTTGGTATTGTTGGAGCGTCTTGCGGACTGATGTTGAGATTGAGTGTTGTGGTTCTGGCTTTGGCATTGGGTGGCCTACATGTGGAAGGTGGGTGGACATGGTAATAGTAAATAAATAAGGAACCGCAGAAAAGGAAATTGTTTTCTGAGGGAGAAATTTGAGGCCGTCCTCCCACACTCCCAAAGAAACCAAGAGAGAGACCGACAGACACTGAGAGAGGATGGGTGGGAAGAGGGGAGGAGAGATTGAAAGAATGTTGTATCATATGCAGGGGATTAGTATGCTGTCCTTTCACTTTGGTCAGAGGTACTATTGTCTTATTTATTTTCTTGGGAAGTAAAAGCAGCTGTGAGGTAAATTTGCACCTTTTAGATTCTGGGAGAATCAACAATCTAATTGGGTTTCTTTCCACATGCAGTAGTCTGCCTACTGCAAGCAATAGTTAAGTTGGTTAGGTATGTAAAGTAATCTGTTTTAACATTTTGTAGGCTTCAGGATTTAGCTGGATATGGAGTAGCTCTTGCCTCAGGGAAAGGCTATACTTCGGCGTTTCCTGATAGAACATTTAAGTCTCCATTGCTTGACCTTCTAATAAAGAGTGGGCGAAATGGTAATATTGCATGCTTCATCTTCTGTTTAGTTGCTTTCTAGGTATTGTTTTTCCTACTGATACGGTGCCGCAGGTAAAAATAATGGAAAAGGATACTACATTTACAAGAAGGGAGATAAGCCAAAACCTGATCCTTCAGTGCTTCCAATTGTTGAGGAGTCCAGAAGGCTCACTAATATTATGCCTGGAGGAAAGGTATCACTGGCTAACAAATGCAAATCTCAAATCATGACTTGATTATTGGTTCTCAAGGATTAGTCAATTCGATATCCCCTCACAGTAACCATTGTCTTTTTTATCAATTTGTTGCAGCCAATATCTGTCACTGATCAAGAGATTGTTGAGATGATACTCTTTCCCGTTGTGAATGAGGCATGTCGTGTTCTGGATGAAGGGATCGTAGTCCGAGCATCGGACCTTGATGTCGCTTCTGTACTTGGAATGAGTTTCCCATCTTACAGGTTGGTACTCTACTTGAAATCAGCATCATTTGCTTCCAATGATAAGTCAAATATTTACTCCTTGCTAGCTCGTGATAACTACTGATTCTGAAATGTGAACAACGGGAGCAAACACAAAATCTATCCAGTTTGGGTTGGTGTGAACGGGGTGGAATCTTGCATGCTCAATAGAGACGACATACCCAAGAGACAATGGCATTGTTAAAACTAATTGGTGAAGAGGAATGGAAAAGGATGGAGGGAATAGACAGTCTACAACTGCAAGTTGTTATCAAAAATCATGGCATTTAGAGAAGAAAAAAGATCACCAGCTTTTCTAAACTTTTTGCTACTTTTTTTTTTTTTTTTTAATTGGGTTATTTCCACAGAAATTAGAGCACTTTTTCTCCGAACAAGTCCTTCTTACAATGATTTTCTTTCTGCAGAGGTGGTATTGTTTTCTGGGCAGATACTGTTGGGGCTGGTCATATATATAAAAGTCTTCTCAAGTGGTCAGAATTATATGGTAATTGCTTCAAGCCATCAAAGTTCTTGGAAGAGAGAGCAGCAAAGGGCATTCCCTTGGTAAGATCCTTTTACCTGTCCCTTTGTATCTTAGCTAGGCAATTTGGTAATGAACTTATGCTATTAATTGTTAGTAACACGATCAATATGCACATACAGTTGAAGTTTCTCTTATTATGATCTTGGAAGATGTAACTATTAATTACTCTATTAGATTATTCAATGTGTCAATAATAGGAAATACATCACCCATATTTATGAGCCTCCACTTTCAGCAAACCACATAAAGCAGAGATGTTAGTCATGGCACAATGGTTTGAACCATCTTAGTTTTAGCTCAGTTCATGGGGGAAGAAAGATTATGCAAAGAGGAAATATGATTTAAGTTTTCCATGGTCACGGAGCTGCTTATGTCAAAACCAAAACTCCATCTTACACTAAAGTCAAGTCAGCTGGATCAACAGAATCTGGATAGGCATGAACAAAAGAGGAGGCCAACTCCAATATTCGTTGTAACTACAAGATAGTTGGAAATTGGAATAACAGATTGATACATGAGGAATTTTTTTATGGTGGTTCTTTATTGGTCAATTTCATCAATAATCTGTACAACTTGGGGCAACTTATGACTGCCTGTTGGCAATTTCGTGCACATTTTGAGCTCTGTGGCTTGCTGTTTATGATATGTGCATGGGTCAAATGTTTACTTACTGATAACATCATTTCTTATCCTGCAGAGCGCTCCTGCTTCTACATCTTCAGCATCAAGGTCACGCATGTGAGCGATGAATTTATGTCTTCAGATACTGTGGAAACAGCACATGGTGGAATAGAGAAATGTAGAGTTTCCTTGGAGGGAGGCACCTACTTTGACCTCTTCATCATCATGGTCATATGTTTTATCTAATGGAACCATTGTTGGATTGAGATCTTATTCAAAGAGAAAAGATCTCAAATATCTGGAGTTTCTTTGTGTATATTTATATGATCCAATCCGCAAGGATCATGATTGAGAATTATTTGATCGTCCTTCTTGTTTGTGCATATATAATGTTACTTCCTTTGGTAAAGATGGGGGGACTTTCAAGTCCAAGATTGTGGGGTTGACTATTGAAATTTTCTGAATAATGTTGGAAAGTATTCCAACTCTTATTATGTTATTTCGTATTTGGTTATTACTGACGTGTTCTAGAAGTAGATAATCAGTTCATAAAGTTGAAAATTTTCAATAAGCAAGCATAGTTAGTAAGTTAAGAATACATGCTATTTTTGTTCGTGCAAATAGTTGTTTTGTTTGTATGATTTCATTTATCAGCAAATTGGGGCAATATTTCTCACTAACGATTAACCATTGATTTATGATAAAATAGTTTCCGAAGCTGCAATCTTCCATTAGATAAGCCACTATTAGAATCATCAAACTCTACTAAAACAGGCTTTACCAGACTCAAGCAAAGAGATGCCTGAATGATGCATCTTAGAACAGTATTACTAATTTAAGTTAAATCATGGATTAAGACACTAAAAAATGTTATGGATTTGACAAATTTACATCGGTATTTTATCTCACTTAAAGTTTTCACATTAAGTCCAATAGCCAAAAACATCACTATCGCACTTACCCAAGTAAGAGAGAGCAACCACGTGGAAACTACAAGGACCACATCTCTAGTGTGGAAATGCATGCAAAGTAACTCTAATAGCTAGGTCCTGATAACTTTAAAACATGTAACTAAGGTCTAAGACGCTTCCTCATATACCCAACATCTCTCCCATTTTACCAATGTGAAATTTGCCAGAGGTATCACGATTTAGTTCAAATTGACCAAAAGCAAACTTTACGCATATTAGATCATGATGTATTTATAGACTCATTTTGCTATAATCCCCCAAAATTCAGTCCTACCCGCACATCTGACACCCTGGGTGCAGTTTAGCTCACAGATATACATTAAGGAAAAGCTAAGCAAAATGCAATTTTGATTGATACTGCATTAAAGCAAATGTGCTAGAAGTTACAAGGCTTGTTAGTTCTAACAAATCGCGCCTTAATGAATCTTGCTGCTACATCGAAGAAAAGATGAATGAATAAAAGCCTAACATTACAAAGATGCAGCAGTTACAGGCAAATCTCATTCTAAAACTAACTACATTTTTTTTTTCTTTTCAGATTTTTGGCTTGACATCCCCATTCTCATCTGGACGATGAACTTTAGGAAGTGAGTTATTATTAGCAGTAGTTACTACTGCACTAAACATCTGAGTTGTTCTTGGCTGAGGAAGAGCAGATTTGGCAACGCCGTTGTTAAAGGAATCATGTTGGTTCCTCGTTTCAGTCATAGTAAAACCATTACCAATCATGTCTTTTTGATCAACGGAGTCAGCACCTCGCACCATTGAAGAACATTTTGTTTCTGTAATTTGAAATAGCAGGTTAGTAACAAACGGTGATTCCAAATGAAACACGGTGGTAAACAACAAAGAGGGAAAAAAAGGAACAGAGGAAGGGTGCGGGGTGGAGGGTATATGTAGTTGCATAAGAAACAAGTTATACTGCAAGTCTGTAATGGTAACTAAAGTACATCACAAATAGTTCTAACAACCCTTAACCGTAGGTCTTGGGTTCCAATCCAGCAATGGAGTCACCTTTGGTAGGGAGCACTAAAAGCCCATTATCACCATAACATTCAAAGCTAATGCAATGCATCTTTTCCGATTTGTTTTAAGGAGCCAGGTAAATAATTTCTATAAAAGAGAAGAACGAGAAATATGTTCTAATTCACCATAACCCTGCAAGTGCGGTCATGTGGAATTGATCCGATATACAAAGAAAAAAGCCAAGACGGCGCTGGTAGCAGGAGAGCTCTGCAGATTTATGGTTGACCGGGATTCTGAATCAATATAATCAAACAACAATCAACTAGCCTCAATCCCGGATCAGTTTGTGTCGACATTATGAATAGTCTAAATCCATATCATTCCATTAGGTCCATTTCAATCCACGTATCTTTTTCCAGACCATTTAATCCCAAACAATTGCATCGACTGTTTGGATCCTTTACTTTGTCTTTTTAGCTAAGGATGTGTTTGGTATGACATAATATTTTCTGTAAATAAGTCATTGTGATGTTTGGTTATTGGTTACAGAAAAATATTTTCTAAGGAAAACATGTTCAACCAACATGGAAATTATGAATGCCTTCACTAATGGGCAGAAGTCATGTCCTTCATAACTATCTTACTCCTACTCCATATCACTGTTTCAACCAATACCTCGCCGATATATACTTTTTTTAAAGGTAAGTTATTTCCATAAATGACCCAACACAAAGGATGTGCCATTAAAACTGTACGTGCAGCAAAAAGAAAAACTTAAAAAGTATTCTAAACCTGTAGGCATTCTAGCACTTCTAAATAGATTCAGCCTCGTGTACTTGTTCAATTTTACACTACGCACAAAACTATGCTATACACCTAGATATTATTTTCACCTTTTCTTTATTAGGGACATTATTCTCAACCATTAAACTTACACATTTAATCAAAATACCACTCGAGATACATACATTATTATCAATCCTTAATAAATAAGTCTACATGGACTTCCGCGAGATTTTAGTTTTTGGGACTATTTCCCTCCGTGTGATTTGGGTCTATCTCTTCTTTTATCACATTTAATCTTCATATTGTCACGCCTACAAACCAGTGCATATAGAGGTCTATGTAGGATGTAACAAAATTGTCTTAGGCAACCTTATCTGGCTTTATCTCTATATATGCACTTGAACCCTCCATCGAATATGGTCATTTCTAATCTTATTCTGTCTTGTTGACCGCACATCTATCTTAAATTCCGTAATTTTTTCTATGATATTCCTCTGGCAGGTATGTTCAGCATTTCAGACCCAACTTTCTCTCCTATTATACATTGTTGGTCTCACATTCGTTCTATATAACTTGCCTTTCACTCAATTGATTATCTCTCATCACATATCATGGTGGTAGTGCTCCTCAATGTTGACAATTCTGTTTTAATTTTATATATTACATCTTAATTAATCATGTAACTCTTTCTTAAACCTAAGAATAGTTATTTGACTATCTACTTAGGCACCAAAATCTGTCTCAATCCTCTTACGGGAGCTAAGAATAATGAATGATTCTGTGATTGCACAAAATTAGCAACCAGTAGAATTATTTGAATTCTTGATAGGATGTACGACTGGGAAATGCGGTTCATTAATCAGCTTTTAAGCAGGTTGTGAGAATTATGAGACAGATACAATTACATGGGAGGGAGACAAAAGGGCAGCTTCTTGCTATTTTCTTTTTACTCTAGAATAGTTTCAAAGGAATGAGGAAACTGAATTCGTTCCTTGGAAAGCAATAAGAAAGACTGTGCCTCTGAAAGTATCCCTTTTTGATTGGACAGCAGATTATGGAGCTAGAATAGCTAACTTACACAGAAGACTGTGCACAGATTGCCGCATGGCAGACAGGAAGAGACGATCCGTCACTTGCTCCTTCACTGTGAAGTAGCTAAAAATATGTGATGTGTTCCTTCAAAGCATCTCCAAAAGTATTTCTAGGTCGAAAGGAAACAAGTCCCAATCAGTAAGAAAAAATTGAGATACCACTGCCGCTTACATACTGTGGTCACTCCGGAGAGAAGGAAATAGGAGATGCTTTGAAGATACTATATTCTTTTAGGGTGAACAGAAGAGGTAAATGATTTGAACAACGTCATGAGTTTGTTGGAAGGTCTATAGATGAAATGCTTACAATGTAGCTCCAACCCCGTACATTTACGATTATGTAAATGGACTTCCTACTTTACACATAAAAGGAAAAAACCAGTTACCAGGTGTTAAGTAGAAGTGAACAGCAGATTTTTCCTCAAAAAAGGAACTATGCTTACCATTTATTCAGGAAAAGGGATATTCCACTTCAAAAGGATTACTGAGTAATGGAGTTCCTCAATCTCCACTCCTTTACATACAGTAGCTAAGGACATGCTAATTTGTGGTGTATGCAGGAAGTCTGGTCGTGGGATATCATAAACCATGTGAAGTACACAATTATGTTGACTTGATGTACCCGTATGAGACGGGTGATTATATGGATTTGTGCACTTCACAATAGTCCTTCAAAATACATTAAAACCGACTAAAACTTGAATGTGCATGCACCTTATCCATTTTCATATTTGATACTTTTATTTCTCAGAAGTCAGAACACTAAAGGCTACAAAAGTAAACATGTCCAACATTATACAATGTACCTCAGGTAAGCTGGTCAAGATAATTGCATATTTTATTATTTCCAAGAGAATTGATTAACCACATTAAATTTATTTTTGGGTTATACTTGGGAATTAATGAATTGCAGTTATCAGCTACCATCTATTCTTCAGGTCATTATGCTCTTCTATTCCTGTTAATACTACATTTCTCGTGTCTAACGGAGGAATCTAACAGGAAATTATTTCCCCTTTGCACTAGAAAACAACAGTTTAACCAGAGGCCATTGAACATATCATAGTAAGGTACTTTGGGCTTATGTCTGGTTTCACCGAGGCAGTTAAATTGTCAACAGGTACTTATTCAGTGAATCAGGTCCAGATTTAGACAGAAAAGAAAGAGAAATTTACCTTTTATTTCTCCTAGAGTAATAAGCCTATTAAGACAATCACGAAATTTCGTCAACACGATCCTTTCCTGTTCTGCATATGTTTCCGTCATGCCTTGCCCATGGGGCAATTGAGAAGAGGTATTGCAGCTAAGAGTTGCTAGATCATTAGAGGAAGCAACGTTAGCTGAAAACATGGTGTCTGATTCATCACACATTAGTGCTAAAGTCCCTGGAGACATTGGCCGCCTTTTTGATACATCACCACCACCCAAACTAGACTCTCCCATGCTGATTTTCTCACCCTGGTCCCCACTTGAACTACACTCAAGCATATCCTTCTCAGTACCAGAATCTTTCTGGTTTTGTAGTCGCTCCTGAGTTGATGAAGCAAGGGAAGCTTCCGTCTGGCCCTCAGCCTGTTTTTGTGAAGCATCCTTTTCATCTGAAAGCATTCCAACACATAAACAGTAAAATGACTGTACACCAAATACTGCAAACGTGTAATAATATCACACAAATGTTGAAAAGATCTCAACTTTTCCAACATAAGATCTGACTTATGCAAGCTTAGCATCCTATGTGAACTCGCATTGCCTGTCCCAAGCCCATAAACAAGAGAATTGTGGTAGGTTGACGGTCTATGTAGATCTAGTCCATTTACGATGACCTCCTCATTATACCCAATTTATGATGTTACAATTCTTCCAATCTGAAAAGAAGCTCCTCATTCATGTTTCTTCGAGAAGATCTATTTGCGAAGACATTATTTATACACAACTGATAAACAATTTGATGTTCGTCATAAAATCTTTTTTTCTCCAAATCGGCGTAATTAAAAAGTCATACTAAATTCATATATCTGTTGTCCTCTACCAGATGCACAAGGAGGCCGAACAGTCTGGATACCAGCTTATGCACAAGTACCTGAGCCCGTAGTCTCCCTGTAACAGATTGGAGTAGATCTGGCCAAAAATTTCTTGCTCTAGTTAGGAACATTATGGTTTATATTTAGATAAGGTACCAAAATGCATGTCTGGTAACTGTAGAACCTAAATGTACCTTCTGCCTAATTCTGATTGCAGAAACTCAAATAATTCTGCTTTAGATCTTATAGATGCTCCAAAGTAGACAACATGTTTATAGCATAAGAGCTTTCACTTAAACACAAGGTGGCGGAGGAAGAAAGAAATGAGTTTCACTATGAAGTGGAAAAAGCTAAGGGAGACCGCGGATCAAATCCCAGAAGAGACAAAAAAGAAAGAAAAAAAACGGGTGATCTATTCCTCTTTGCCTAAGCCTTAGTCAGCAGAGTTACTCCATCCCAATACTTGTGAGAGGTAGCATGTATCAGGTGAACTAGCAGAAGAGAGCGCAAGCTGGTCTGGACACCCCTGTTGTGAAAAAAATGAGTTCCATTGTGATGACTTGGCGTTTTCACTTTTTTGACGAGAGCAAACTAATTCATTTTTCCCCTAGGAGAATGTTAAATTTGGTTTAAACATAAAACTGTTAAACATAAAACTGGAATAAACTTGACCAGTATCATTTCATACTCCTTTCAAATTTGTTTGGACTGATTATCTGTTTAGTCTATCCAACAAAGATTGACCTCTTTCCTAATGTCGAAATGATTACAAATTTAAAAAGTCAAATTAATACATAATAACACTACTTTGTACTGTCGGAATTTAATGTGAAATCTTTACATCTTTTTCATATCTTCCAACTACTCCCTCCGCCTTTCCACCACCCCACCAAAAAAACAAAAATTGTGTGCTTGCTATCTCATAGATAATACGACGTTCTTTAACCATGACTTATTCAAATTATTTTGTTATTCTAAAGTTCTAATATTGGTTTGGGAATTGGGAGTATCTTTTATGTAATTTTCAAACGTAATTGTTGAAAGACATAATTAAATAAAAACAGGAGTGTTCTCTCTGATAGCTTAAGTTTTTAGATGAGATGGTCACACGTTTTAACATGGCATCAGAGTAGCCAGAGGTCCTGGGTTTTGAGTCTCACTGCCACCCATTATCAAAAAGAATTTCTATGTGCTTGGCCATGAAAAAGAATCAGGCCGCACGTGAGGGAAGCGTGTTAAGGGACATAATTAAATAAATAAAAAAAAGTGCTCTAAATGCTTAAGCTTTTAGATGAGTTGGTCACACAATTCAACAATAATAAACTTTTATTTGAAGTGATTCAATTGATGTGTGAACGAGACAATAATGGTGAAGTGATTCAATTGATGTGTGAACGAGACAATTATGGTGAAGTTGACCCTAAAACCCTGGATTTGGCCATTTTATGGAGTTATGAAAGAAAAACAAATTTCTACCAAGATCAAATTATGCCCAGGAAAAAACCTTAATGACTTCATACTTTCCGGAAACTCAATTTATAATTTTGAAGTAAACAAAGTCGATATAAAAACACAAAATGCACCAAAAGTATTGGTCTCACATTTAATCAAAAGTACTTAAAAGACATCCATATATACCTGCCAGCATCTTCGCTGCTTCTCCTGAATATACAACCAAAACTGAGCAAAGTTCCTTCAAGTCCTGTGGTTGGATGAGGTCTGCCAACAGAGACCTTCAACCATGACATGACATTTAGTTTTCTGAATGAGCAGTAAAGGTTAATTTCTTAGGGGCAGTTACTGCTACCTGTAAGTAAACTTGGAAGGACCCACCGTCGCAGCATTTCCAACACATGGACCAGGCATTGAAGATAATGAAGGTAGGGCAGAAGATTTAATATGGTTCGCCTGCTTAATACAGTATGTTAATTCATCCATCAATTATTTTCTAATAAGAAAATACAGCAGAGGAAACTGCAAGTTGTCACTTAAGCAAAAATACCAATCGACAAGAATAAATCCAGAAAAAGAATTTCACATTGTAGTTAAATGCATTTTCTCTGATGCAAACCATGCCCTTCAGTGCAATCAACTATTATCAGCAATGCAGTGTTGCCCGGTGGATTATACTATGAGAAAGGAACTCAAACATTCTTCACCAATCAAACAGTTGAAAAATGCCTCGATTCAATGGTAAAAAACATTGTTTACCTGTTGGAGTTGTCCGTGCCTGTGAACAGGGTCCTTAATTGTTGACCCAAAGAACAGCTCCTGGCCCTTTCTTTTCTTGCTCACCGGAGGAGATCCATAACCGGAGGATCCAATGGCACCTGTGATAGCAGCATTTGCCGCCTGCTGGAGATATGCCATATTGTTTGCATGATCTCCATGGAAAAGAGCCTGCCTCTCTTCACTTCCTTCAAAATTTTTGCAGTCCATGCATTTACAATTTTCAGAGCAAAGAATGTTGGCTTGGAAGCACTCACAGTACTTCTTGAGGCAACCTGATTTCTTGCAGTGGCATCCTTTGTTATGCTTTGCCAAGACTACGCCATCCCCAGTTTCCTCCTAAAAAGATTTAAACGCAATTCAAAAGTGATAAAATAGATCAAGAAAAAATAAATATAGAAGCTACATTTCATCCTTATATGCACAAGTAATTCCAGAAATCGAGCAAAACTTCACAAAAGAGAATAAGAAGATAGTATAACATGATGATGCAACTGCCTTTGCTTCCTCTGGAATGATATACCACCATACTGAGTGAACGAAGTTGATTTCGTAGTTAGATCAACCCCTTTGTAGAGCCATATTTGATAAATTTCTCAAAGTTAGATTATTATAATAATAGGCACTTATGACTATTGACTAAACTACTATCTGGCTCTAAAATGCTTCAGTGTGACGGTTGTCCCATTTTTATTTCAACAAGGATTATTCAGTAACTAGACTGTTAGCTGTTCAACATACAACACAACCAAATAGCTGTTAAATGTTTTCCTTTGACAGATTTTGGATCATTTACTTTGGTTAAACACAAAGAGCAAACTAGATACGTTAAGTTTTGCTTCTTCTTTTCGTGATTTTTCTTTTTCTATTTTTCTTCCCAGAAGGAAATAGATGATTGAAAACTAATCATACAGAAGTTCATAACAGAAACTATTCCTTTTTCCCAATTTATACAACACTCTTCTCATTTTGGGACGTCCCAAAATGTTTGACTCCAGACATCTTTATAATACTTCCAAGAATTCAAGTTTGTTAAACTATTCAAAATTTAAACTTTGATGTGATGCTTTCTCTATCAAAACTAATATTCGAAGGGTGCATTGCTATGAGAATACCTTGCATAGAAGCACCTTTTCTTACTCCTACACGTAGTACACAGAATATAGATATAGATAGATAAGGTACAGCCTGTAAAATTAAGTCAACATTTCACTATTCAAATGCAAGCTTGAATAAAGGCATTTACATTTACAAGCTCAATTCGAGCTCAAAGTCAAAGTAAAAATCATCCTAAGTGACATCTCAAGCTCGGAAGGTTCAAGTAAATATTGATTATATTGCATTTACTACTTTTTCATATCAGCAAATTCAAGCTCGGAAGGTTCAAGTAAATATTGATTATATTGCATTTACTACTTTTTCATATCGGCAAATTTTAACTATATCTTCAAATCTCTAGCATAATTAGTCCATATTCTTTTTATGAATAATTCAAATTTTAAGAAATCATCTGTGAGTCCACTTAATTTTAAAAAGTACCGTATTATCTCGAGCTCCATGTGGACTGCTGGCAATTTTAGGCCTGAATGCATGAGGATTACGCTCTAAAGTAGCTTCAACTGCTTCGCGCCTAGCAGGCTCATTTTCAACATTGTTATGACAATTGTTACAATTGCACCCATCACAGTATATGCCAGATGCAAAGCATTCACAATACCTGACACAAAAATAGAAAGAAAGCAAAGAAAAAAAATCACATTGCGTAAGATCCGATGCTGTGTTGTTCATTCAAATACTATCAGCAAAACATCTGACAAAGATTGAGTAACTGAAGAAAACAAATAATCATCTGGATAAAGTAGTCAATTAGAAGACACTTTATATATTGATAGAACACGAACACCTTATATATCTCCTAATCTTATCATACAAAAACATGACGTCCAAACGAAACACCCATACTTTGTCCGAAGTGATTCTAATAGTGTAGTAATGCATAGAATTGAAACACTTTTAAATATACTTCTTTGGTTGGATCACCTTGACGATAGTTTTCTCTGTGGCAAATCATGATAATTCAATACTTGAACACCTTAAAAATAGGTTTTCTTCTGCAAATCATCAGGACTTGCTACTCTTCTTTCATTTTCTATTTTAAGATTTAGAACAAAGGTATTAAGTTAACATATAGCTCTTCTTTCTTTAATTGCTTTCCTCCTTTGGAAATTTCCTTTCTGGAGGGTAGTTACTGAAACACTGATAGTTGTCTACTTGATTTTATGATAAATCTGTGCTTTTGTGCTCAAAAATTGATAAGTCCAGCTCCGGAGAGAATGGGTGCTCAAAAGTTATAGAATTTTCTAATGGTCATTACATCATGTATATCCCTTCCAGCAAGAAAGGCAAAATTGGAAATTTCAGAGCTTATCAGTGCCAAAGGACAATAGAAGAACAGTCATTTCAGAGATATCACTTTCATGTATTTACCATCAATTAATAGATCTTAGTTATTTTTGAGATTTTCTACATAAGTTCTGCATACTTACAACTTTAGACATCGAGAGTGTTTGCAGTTGCACTGCTTTTGCTTTTTCGGAGTACCATCTTTTACTTCACTAGCACTTTGCCTTGGACGTGCTCTTGGAGATTCTGGTTTCCTGAAGACAGTGAGTATTAGCATCATATAGACCATATGAAGTCTAAGCTAACATAAAAATGCTCCGTCACAGCTTTACAACTCAGACAGCAAACAAATTATAGAGTTTTTAACAAACTTCCAACCACCATTCCCTTTAATCCTGTCAAATTTCAGTGAAATGGGATCAAAGAAACTTTTTTTTAGACTGTAAAATCTTTACCATTGAACCAAAAGCTCTAAGGTATCTCGTATTCTCTTACTACATGCTCAAGATGCATTCTTTAGCAGATAGCAAACAAATTACAGAGTTCATAACAAACTCCCAACCACCATTCCCTCTAATCCTGTCAAATTTCAGTGAAATGAGCTCAAAAGAAATATCTTTTTTCAGACTGTAAAACCTTTGCCATCGAACCAAAGCCCTAAGGTATCTCATATTCTCTTCCTACATGCTCAAAGATGCATTCTTTAGCAGATAGCAAACAAATTATAGAGTTTATAACAAACTCCCAACCACCGTCTCCTCTAATCCTGTCAAATTTCAGTGAAATGAGCTCAAAAGAAACGTCTTTTTTCAGACTGTAAAACTTTTGCCATCGAATGAAAGCCCTAAGGTATCTCATATTCTCTTCCTACATACTCAAACACGCAAACTAAACCAGATAGCAAACAATTTAAAAAGATTATAACAAAATTCCAACCACCATTTCCTCTAATCCTGTCAAATTTCAGTGAAATGAGCTCAAAAGTAACGCTTTTTAAAAGAAACTTGAATGAACCCTAACAAACTTAGCAGATAGCAAACAAATTATAGAGTTTATAACAAACTTCCAACCACCATCACGTCTAATCCTGTCAAATTCCAGTAAAATAAGCTCAATAGACACCTTGTTTCAAAAAAGAAACTTAAATGAACCATACATAGTTAGCAGATAGCAAACAACTTATAAAGCTTATAACAAATTATAGAGCTTTAAACAAACTTCCAACCACCATTCCTCTAATCCTCTCAAATTCAGTGAAATGAGCTCAGAAGACACCTTGTTTCCAAAAAAAAAAAAAAAAAAAAAAAAAAAAAACTAAAATGAACCATACATAGTTAGCAGATAGCAACCAAATTACGGAGCTTATAACAAATTTCCAACCACTATTCCTCTAATCCTCTCAAAATCAGTGAAATGCGCTCAGGAGACACCTTTTTTCAAGAAAGAAACTTAAATGAACCATACATAGTTATCAGATAGCAACCAAATTATAGAGCTTATAACAAATTTCCAACCACCATTCCTCTAATCCTCTCAAATTCAGTGAAATGAGCTCAAAAGACACATTTTTTCAAAAAAGAAACTTAAATGAACCAGACATAGTTAGCAGATAGCAACCAAATTATAGAGCTTATAACAAATTTCCAACCACCATTCCTCAAATCCGCCCAAATTCAGTGAAATGAGCTCAAAAGACACTTTTTTTGTCTGAAGAAACTTAAATGAACCATAGATACTTAGCAGATAGCAACCAAATTATAGAGCTTACAACAAATTTCCAACTACCATTCCCCTAATCCTCTCAAATTCAGTGAAATGAGCTCAAAAGACACCTTTTTTCCAAAGAAACTTAAATGGAACATAGATACTTAGCAGATAGCAACCAAATTATAGAGCTTATAACAAACTTCCAACCACCTTTCCCTCTTATCCTATCAAATTTCAGTTAAATAAGCTCAAAAGACATCTTTTTTCCAAAGAAACTTAAACGAACCATAGATACTTAGTAGATAGCAACCAAATTATAGATTCTATAACAAACTTCCAACCATCATTCCCTCTAAACCTATCAAATTCCACTAAAATAAGCTCAAAAGAAACCTTTTTTTTTTTTTCAACAAACAAACTATATATATATATATATATATATATATATATATATATATATATATATATATATATATATATACACACACTTAAGTAGGTCTAATTGTAGGACGACCAGTTGCCACTACTGTTTGTTTCACCGGCATCGACATCATATGTTGCTGATGTGGCATTTAAATAAGCTCAAAAAACACCTTTTTTTAAAAAAGAAATTTGAATGAACCTTAAAGCCCTAAGGTATCTCATATTCTCTTCCTACATGCTCAAATATGCATTCTTTAGCAGATAGCAAATAAATTATAGAGTTTATACTTTATAACAAACTTTTCCTCGAATCCTGTCATATTTCAGTTAAATGAGCTCAAAATAAACGTTTTTCAATGAAATTTGAATGAACCAAACTACCAAAGCCCTAAGGTATCTCATATTCTCTTCCTAAATGCTCAAAGATGCATTCTTTAGCTGAAAACAAAAAAATTATAGAGTTTATAACATTCTTTCAACCACCATTCCCTCTAATTCTATCAAAATTCAGTGCGCTGAAAAGACACCTGTTTTAAAAAATAAAAAAAAAACGAAAACGAACCATATACTCCCTCTGTTTCAATAGAATGCCTCTTTCCTTTCCTGACAACTCTTTAATTCCAACTTTTCACATGACATGTTTAAGTCCACAAGATTAAAAGTCATTTTGATATATTCTACATACCTTTAATGTAAGACAACAAGATTCAAACATATCCTTTATTTTCTTAAACTCAGTATCAAGTCAAAACCAGACAAATAAATTGAAACAAAGGGAGTATTATCTTCCTACATGCTCAAAGATGCATTCTTTAGCAGATACCAAACAAATTATACAGTTTATAACAAACTTCCAACCACCATTCGCTCTAAACCTATCAAATTCCAGTAAAATAAGCTCAAAAGACACCTTTTTTTCACAAAGAGATTTAAATGATTCCCCTATCCCAATTTAAATGTCTTACTTTTCTCTTTTGTCTGTTCCAAAAAGACCGTCTCTTTCTATAAATAGTAAGTTGGACAATTCAAACACTCTACACGGCAAGTTTAAAAACACAAGATTCAAATGACATTTTAGTACATTATACACATTTTTAATTTAGAATCAAAAGATTCAATCAGTCTCTTTTTATTCCTTAAAACTCGACATTACACAAACAAATTCAATCGAAGCTATAAATTTTTATTCCTTAAACTCCGTAACAGTTGGACAATTCAAACATCCTAGTCAAAACCAAACAAACAAATTACACAAAGATTCAATCAGTCTCTTTTTATTCCTTAAACTCCCGAGCATATATATATATATATATATACACTTACGGAGGTCTAATTAAAGGAAGACTAGTAGTTGAATTTGCCACCGCAACACTTTGTTTCATTGGCATCAACACCATATGTTGTTGCTGCTGATGTGGCAGTGACTGTAACTGTAATTGTGGCCTTGTTAACTTCACTGGCACTATTTGTGGGCCCACTTGACTATGCTGACCTGGCTCCGTCACAGCTGTCACCGGAGTTTGACCAAAGACCGTGAAATCCAGCTGTCTAGCTAACTTCTTCGCCGGAAAATCTACCGCCGCCGTAGCTACGGCGGAGGTAACAGCTGTCTCCGATGACTCTCCTCCCTCACTTTTCTCCATTTCAAAAAAAAAAAAAAAAAATTGTCGACTGAAAAAAAAAAAATCAAATTTTCGAAAATTCAATTATCAGTTATCAATTATCAATCACTGCAAATATCAGGATTTTTTTTTCTTCATAATATCCAACAAATTAAACCAAAAAACTGCTAAAAAATCTCAAAATTTCCAATAAAATTTCAAATTTAACTTATCAGTTATCAAACACTGCAAATATCACGATTTTTCTCCATAATTTTCAACAAATTAAACCAAAAAACTGCTGAAAAAAATTCAAAAATCTCAAAACTGAATAAAACTTGAAAATTCAGTTTTCAGTTATCATCCACTGCAAATATCCATTAAATTAAGCCAAAAAAAAAATACTGAAAAATTCAAAAAAAAAAATTACGCTAAGTTGTGTCATTCGCTAATCAGATTTGAAATTCAAAAAATTTACCGAACATTGGCTTTGAAAATTCACCTAATTAAACGAAAAACCGATTGAAAAACACACACACAAAAGCGTATATCTGTGTATATTGTGTGTGTATATACAAAGAAGGGATTTTTTATTTTTTTGAAGAAGAAGAAGAAGAGAGAGCCTTTGTGTTTTTGCTACTACTCCCTCTCTAAGCTTTTGAAATTTCAATTTTGTAATTATTGGACGGTACGATTTTGTATCAATTATCATCGTACGGTTGATAAGGGGAGAGTTAATCGGACGGTTTAAATTCATAGAAGTTGTGTGGGGTTATATCTGACCGTTCATCAGTAGAGCGTTAGAATGCGTTATGCGTGTGTGCTCCTTCAAGATGACCCTTCAATTATTGAGGAAATGGCCAAAAATACCCCGAATTATTTGAAATATAATCCCTCTATCTCATAATAAGTGTTATTTTAGCCAAAAATACATATATTAAGAAATTAATAATGCAATATGAAGTTTATCAAATTATCCCTATATAAGAAAAATAAATTACTTTTACCTCTTGATTAGAGCATACACAAGAAGTAAACCTTTTGATATTGAGAATTCAATAATACCAAGTTACTATGTAACTTTTTCAATCATTATTTAAATGTTACTTTATTGTCCAAGGATAGAATTGAAAAAAACTAGTCAATTTATGTTTTGTTTTCCTAGGTGACACTTATTATTGGACAAAAGACTTTGGCTAAGGTGACACTTATTTATCCTCCGTTACATTTTTGGCTCAAAATGTTTTTCCTATTATGTTTTTGGCTCGAAAATGCCCTCCAACTATCCAAATAGCTGGAAAAAAAAAACTTTTTAATAACGTTTATTCAAAAACAAGGAAAAAAGGACCGATTTTACCCTTAAATTATTCACCTAATTCAACAAAAGTTCGATTGAAAAACATGAATAAGCATATATGTCTTTTTCCTACTCTCTCTAGCTTTTGAAATTCAATTTTGTAATTACTAGACGGTATGATTTTGTAAACGATTTTAATCGTGCGGTTGATATGGGGAGAATTAATCTAACGGCATAAATTCATAGAAGCATTGTGGGTAGAGGTGTTAATATGGGACCTGTACCAACTCAATCCAAAATTCTCAAAAGTATGCCCATTAAATAAATGGGGCCAGGGACGGGCCGACCCTAATTGAAGGGCACAAAAATGGCGGCTTTCAAATGCCTGACCCTAAAAAGCGGCCTAGAGCTAGACGAAATTTTTTTAAGTTTTTTTCTTCTTCCGAAATAATATTTTCTAAGTGATTTTTGGTACAATTTGAAAATGAGACGTTTGTAATATGAAATAGAATCTTCTACAACCCATTCTTGCGCAAATTCATATCATAGAAGAAAAAAATTTAAGAGAACAAATATAAATTATTATTTTTTATCACTAATTCAGATCACGTTCTAAAGAAATTAAACATAATATAAATTCTAAGACTAAAAAGTATTACTCTAGTTTCTAATTTACTACTTAGTAGTAAATACATTCTTTTTTTTTCTCACTACTTTTTATCTTTTTGTTTAATTTACTTATATTTTTTAAAAAATTAATTAATTTATTATTCTTTTCTGGCCTCAACCCAACCCTTGAGGCGGCGAGAGGCCGGGCTTTGAGCCTCACTTCTATACGGGCCAAAGAAATATTAAATTTCAACCCTACTTAAATAAAGGGTTGTTGGTAAATTGTACCACGGCCAAGCCCATATTGACAGCTCTAGTTGTGGGACTATATCTCACCGTTGATCATGAGATTATTAGAAAGTGTGCATGCTCCTTCATAATCTAAGTAAGATGACCCTCTAATTATTGCGAAAGGGGCTAAAAATACCCCTGAACTATTTGAAATAAATCAAATTTACACAATGTTAGGTTATTGGCTTAAAAATATCTTTGTCGTTATATTTTTGGCAAAAAAATGCCCTCAACTATCCAATAATTCTAAAAATACCTTTCCTATTAACGGTTGCTCCAAAACAAGACTAAATTTGCACTTAACTTATTCACCTAATTCAATAAAAATTCAATCGAAAATACCGACAGACAATCGTATATGTGTGTGTATGTGTACGTATATACAAAAGGAAAAGGGGAGAATTAATCTAACGGCTTTAATTGATAGAAGCCTTATAGGATTATATCTGACCGTCATCACAAGAGGATTAGAATGCATGTTTGAGAGTGTTTGGCTGAGACCAGCTTATAAGCACTTTTTAACTTATCTACGCATTTGGTAGACGTTAAAAGTTCTTATAAGTTAGGTGCTTATAAGTCAAAATAAGACATAAGTCATAAGTCATAAGTTGGTCATCCCCAGCTTATGATTTTATAGCTTATGAGCACTTTTGGTTTGACCAATCCTTTTAAAATTTTATCCCTAATAATCTTATGCAATCCCTTAAATACATCTTCCTAAATCAAGACCCCTAACCCGTTAGCATCTGTTCTGCAAATTCTCCAAACCTATCCATACCTTAAACGTTAACAACAGCTCTATCATTAGTATTATTTGGGGTAATAAATTTATCTCTTCTCTTGCATTTTGTTTTATGAAGATGCATCCTGGTGCATTTTCAAATTTTTCTTGAACCTCTCATATTTTTTTGTTTCCTTCTTGATAAATAATGTCGTATATGTATTTTTTACTTATGCTTGCGTTCCAGTGCATTCTTTTTAGCATTAGTATATAATTTGCAGTGATGATAAACAAGATATGTTTTGTTGTGAACTTTTATTGCTTATGATTATATTTTAGCTTATTTATAAGATAATTTATAAATAAAAATAATTTTATCTAATCAATTTTGTAGTAAAACTAAAGCGAGACAAAAATTATTCGTATTTGAAATAAATGGAACTTAAAATCTTGTAAAATTATGTTCTTATTACCTTAAATAACTTTAAGGACATTAAAGTCATTTTAACAGAAAAATATGCTTATCATCACTTTTTTGTCAAACACTTCAACTGCTTATTATCAGTTTCAGCACTTTTACCTAAACACATAACTGCTTACTTATTAAATCAGTTTCAACACTTAAAAGTACTCATCAGCGCTAATGTTTATCATCTACTTAAAATCAGCTAAGCCACACGGGCTCTTTGTCTTTTCCCCATGCTCCTTCATCATCTAAATAAGATGACAATTTCATTACTACTATTTGATAAAGAGTACCATTAAAATTTTTCTTCTAATTCATCAGAAAATTGAGTTATTACAAATTGCAACTTGGGTGTGTTATGTTTGAAGAAATATGATTTTTCTTTTTAAAAAAAAGAAGAAGCTAATTTCTATTTATAATCAGCGTGTTTGATTAGTTGGAAGAAAAAATATTTTTAACAATTAATAACAATATCAACGGCTGAACAGTGTTTTGATAAAACTCTTGAGAAGTAAATATCTAATTATTGGTTAGAGCAAGTTATATAGAGGTTGTGCTAGAGGAAAATTAAAATGTCACAAGTGAGAGAAGCTATTTTTTTTATTTCATTGAAAATTATTTCTTAAAGGAAATATATAGCATCCTAAGTACTTTTTGTTTTGTCATAAAGCATCCTCGTACAATACTAGAAAATAATTTCAAAAAGAAAAAAATATTGCCGCAATACCGAACGCACCAAAATTAAAAACAATTTCAAAAGAAAATAAAATACACCCCCTCAACACCAAACACACTAAATTATGATGTACTATATTTCATTCTATGTGATTCTCTTTTTATGTTGTTAACGGAGAAAAAACTTTAAACTTCCTATTTTATATTTAATGATATGTTTGTATAGGAATAAATACGTCATAACAAGTTGAGGTCTACCATATGAGTTCTCAATTATGATAATCATCATACTAAACACCCGTTTGGCCATGAATTTTTTTCACTTTTTCAGAATTTTTTGAAAACCAACGTTTGATCATGAAAATCTCAAATACAATTATATCTAGAATTTGAAAAACTTCTAAAACCATATTTTCACATTTCCCTCCATTTTTTTTTCACTTGTAGTGCATTCAAACAAACAAATATTCTTTACAAAAACCATAACCAAACACAACTCTAACTTCAAAATTCCAAATAAAGTGAAAATATTTAATTTTCATGGCCAAACGCCTACTAAATAAAATAAAAAGTGAAAAATAAGAGCACCTTTGATATGTTACAAATTATAACCAAACACAACTCCATCTTCAACTCCAATTTCAAAATTTCAAATAAAGTGAAAAATATGTAATTTTCATGGCCAAATGCTTACTAAATAAAATAAAAGTGAAAACTAAGAGCACCTTGGGTATGTTACAAAAAATCTTTTTTTTTTCTTCTTAATTCTGTATCAGTCAAAACATAGACACTTCTTTCAGGAGTAGTAACTTCCTTTTTCGTACATTATGAATATATATAAAGTTTGTTTTTTTAATTTTCTTTTTAAAAAGAACGTCTAGCTGCGTTGAATCTTCAATTCCTAATTAATCTGCATTTTCTTGAAATGATGAAGAGAGTAGCATTATATAAGCTGACACTACACCCATAAAATGCAGTAACCAATGGAATTATGACACGTGTCATGGCTTTCAGCACGATGTTAACTTGGGAAGAGAAGAGCGGGAAATGTGTGGGCTCGAGAACACGTGATTATTTTTTATCACACAGGGTAAATGTTGACTTTTGTCTAATTTTACTACTACTTGATTATGAGCATGGTTGGTGAATGGTGATTAACTAGGAATTCAAATGGGAGCAAAGAATGTGTGGTTGTTTCTTTTTTCTTGAAAAATCGATAGTAAATAGTGAAAGAGGAAAAGACGAAAGATGACCGCCCTTAATCAAAAATCTCGAATTTTACTTTCGAAAATGGAAATTATTCCTTTTTAGGGAGAGCTAAATTGGGTAAATTCGTCGGGTGAGTTGACGTTGAACATGAATGTGATACATTTAGTACGAATTTTCATTTCATTGAGGATCGATATTTAACTTTTGGTCCCGTTAAGAAGAGTAATGCAAATATAGACATATGTAGAACTTGCGCTGCTGCTACTCATCCTCCTCCTTCATCTTCTTTGCAAGTGTTGTGGTCGTAATCCACCATGAATTCTGACAGGGCAAATTTTATCCATCAATTTGGAATCACCAGGATTTGTGGCTAAATCCCGAATGATCGTTAGAATTTGGCCATAGATTTCGAGAATCCTCTACGTTTAATGACAGGGCAAATTTTGCCTATCAATTTAAGATTCCGGCGATCATTAGGATTTTACTACCTAATGTTGGCCGCGATTATATTCTTGCAATACTTTTAAAAACGGGGTCAAAATTTAAACGATGATACTAAAAGATGCGATTTGTGCAAACCACCCATACATTAGGGATCATTTTGAGTGAAACCTCAGACTTGAGGGACTATTTTGAGAAGAAAAATTGTTTTCCCTACCAAGGAAAGTGAGAGAAAGAGAAATAAATGAATGTTACCAGGGTATAAATATGTCAATCATGTGTTGTTTCAAATCACAAACTTTCTTCCACCAAACAAAAGTTTCTGAGAACATCTTTAACATGACTAAAGGAAGATAAAGTGTTTTGAATAAAACAAGATCACTTCCACATTTCAAATTTTGAGGAGTTCATGGCAATTTGAAAATAAAATTTCCCGTGCAAAATGAGAGCAAAATCTTGAGTTTTAAGACTAAGAAGTGGCTGCAATTTGTAAGGAATAAATTGCTTTACATAATTCTTTACTCTATTGTGCTTTAGAGGCTGCAAGCAAAGGTACTGACTCTGTTGCTCGACTCTTACAAATGACGCTGGTGCATATGGGATACTCCAAAAGCAGTGAGAATCCGACAGGGGTACACAACAATATTTTTGGAGAGTCTGAGACGAGCAACATATGCTGATGATAACCTTTGAGGAAAATTTAATACCAAAAGATTTGGGAAAAGGAATGCCCTTGAAGCACAGGGACCATTTTATTCAAGTAGAGTAGCACAACCTAAGAAGTTTCCTTCAGCACATAAACAATGATAATATATAGTATTATAGTACATATATATGTCTCAGTTTCTCTATTGCTATTCCAACAGTGGAAGCAACAATTGTTACAACTTGCAAAACCTTAAGAAGAATCTCCTCCAACAAATATATGAAGTGCTGCAGAGTTATAGATAGTTTGCAGAAAAAGACGATCGCGTGATCATCCCATGGCACGCAGGAACTCAACCATTCTGTGAGGACAGTTTAGGTCACGGTATTTTGGGCAAAAAGAAAACAAATTCTGGAAAAAAAAATGGACTTTCCAGCTCAAGAAAACTGAATTGAGAAACCATGATTGGTGGTCGAAACTTTCGTTGGGCCAAAATCATCAAAGTCCGAGTCAGAGTTTAGATCACTACGACCACCCAATTCATCAGGCGAATCTTCATACTGAGAGCTATGTTTGGAGGGAATCCTCAGTTCAGACGATGGGACCGCCAAAGGAGCTTCATTCAGATACTTGTCATGGAGTAATTCCATTGCAGTAGCTCTACCAGCTGGGTCAAAACACAGCAACTTTTTGACGAGAAGAATTTCGTCAGTCGACCTGTTGGATAGACATGCTTCTAAACCAGTCGGTTTATCTACTTTACCGAATGAAATTATCTTGTAATCAGGAAGATCTGCACAACCAGGCCAGACTTCTTCAGATAAGTTCCCCAGAACGCTAAAAATTCTGCCTAGTTGATCTATGTCAGAATTTCCGGGAAAAAGTGGCTCCAAACGCAAAACCTCTGCAAAAATACAACCTAGTGACCACAAATCAATCTCCGGCCCGTAATTCGTGGATCCATATAGTAGCTCAGGTGCCCTGTACCAACGAGTTCCGACACAGGACGTAAGTGGAGGATAACAATCGTGTTCGCCATCGTCAACATCATAGGAATATGTACCCGGTAAGAGATCTTCCTCGACGTTACTCATGGTGCCTGTAGCTAGACAGGAAGTGTCCCCATCTTGAATATTACTATCTTTATCAGTGTCATCGAAGGACTTGAATCTCAACTCATCCGACTCTCCAGGACGGTCTGCTTGAACCAGAGGCCCTTCAATAAATAGACCTCCTTCAGAAGACACATCTGAGATGTGTTTGAAATGTGATGGACCGGCCATAGTTGCCTGATAAGGAGTGCTCTGTACATATGGCTGTTGATTGTCATTAGCTACGAACCCGGGGGCCAGTAGTATCCTAGCCTGTGTTGATAAGAAGAAGCAAAATCACGTATTGAGAAGGAAAAGAACATTAACCCACATGGGCCCAAGAATTGTGAGAAAAAAGGTTACGCATATAAGCCAGAGGGGATCAATCGAACCTATTGCTTTTGGTCGGGACTATGTACACATACAATCAACAATAACAACTACTATGCTGCAGTTCAAACAAGTTAGGGTCTGCAATATGAATCGACAATGACCATGTTTCTCCATTTAAACTCATCTTAGACCAAAATTATACAAATAAGTTCTCTATATTTCTACTGACACATAAATTTCTTACAAGGCTAAAAGACTTCTAGAAAGCATAGGATCTAAAGTAACATAGTAATATGACTAAAACATATACTCAACTAATTAGTATCTTCCACTGTGTCCTGTCTTTGGCTAGGTCTACGTGGATTACATTTGCAACAAACGGGAAATGTATAAATATATAATAAGATCACACATAGTGATTCTATATTCCGATTCACCTTTTTGTATAAAGCTACTAACTCAAATGAGGAGCTTAGTGAATGCCTGAATGGGTACCTCAGAGGATATCTTTAGATTTATATCCTAAGAGCCCGTTTGGACATAGATAATTTTTTCCTTTTTTTTTTTTTCAGAACATTGTTTGGTTATACATTAGAATGATTCTTTTGGTAAGTTTTTGAAGATGAGTTTTTCAAGTCAGAAGTTTGCCCCCTGACAGAACTTCAACTCTTTTTCAAGTGAAATGCATGTCTAAACACAACTTCAACTTCCAAAAACCGTTTTTCAACTTCACTACAAATTCTTTTTTTTTTTCCAAGTTTCAACCAAATCTATATGCAAACGCCTACTAAGATTCTTGTTTAAAGTGGTCTTTTAAGAAGTTGTAATTGAAGCGATCTGCACCTGTAGTTATGTAAGCATTGCAATCAAAATTCTACTACTCCCTCCGTCCCAATTTATGTGGCACTTTTCGCTTTTCGAGAGTCAATTCGACTAAACTTTGAAGCTAAATTGGATTAGATTAACTCAATATTTTAACATTAAAATTTATATATTTGAAAACTATATGAAACGTACTATAAGTTGCAATTTTTCTCATATCAATTAAAAAATACATCTAAAAATGTTAGTCAAAGTTTAGGTTAGTCAAAGTTTATGCAGTTTGAATCTCGAGAAGCGAAAAGTACCAAATAAATTGGGACAGAGGGAGTAATAAAAAAATGAAAATTATAAGAGAATCAAATATTAAAATTCAAACCTTCGCGAGCTTTAAGCCAAGTGAAAGCTTGTTTTTAAGCTCAAATAAATCAGAAATATCATTAAATGCCCTCAAATATTCAATTGATTAATTTAACATCCTTCAGCCAAAACAAGCAGAAAACAAATGATCACCTGTCCAAAATCAGCTAATTTGAAGATCCCATCATTAGAAATCAACAAATTGCCAGGCTTCAAATCTCTATTGTTTTATGCATGATAAAAGGTGGAATAACAAATACATGAATAACTAATCCCTGCATAAAATAATACATAGATTCTCTCATAACTTATCCACGTATTACTAATACATACATAACTCTAACTAGCCACCAAACAACCACTAAGGGTGAAATGAGAAAAAAATGATTAATCTTGAACTTCTAAAACGACAAATAATTTGAGACAACTATATTTAGAAAGCACGAAAGATAAAAAATGATTACCTGTCCAAAATCAGCTAATTTACGATCCCATCATTAGAAATCAACAAATTCTCAGGTTTCAAATCTCTATGTACAATAGAATTCCTATGACAACCATCAACTCCACATAAAACCTGAACCATCCATCTCTTAATCTCACCAAAACTCAACCCATTTCCCCAATTCTTCGCTTCTTTAATCAAACAACCAAAATCCGTATCCAATACCAATACAGCATCTTCATCTTCTCTCCAGAAATACTCGTATAAAATGACAACGTTTGGACAATGCTGAAGGGTTTCAATTTGTTTGTCCTATTTTCCTTTTTAGTCTGTTTAAAAAAGAACGTCTCTTTTCTTTTTTTGACAACTCTTTAATTTCAACTTTTCACGTGGCATATTTAAGACCACAGAATTAAAGGGCATTTTGGTATATTCATCTTTAGTTGACCACAAGATGCAAAAGTCCTTTTTACTTTCTTAAACTCGGCGCAAAGTCAAAATTAGACAAACAAAAATTGAAACGAGAGAGTGGTTAACTTGTATCTTGAACTTTTAAAACAACAAATAACATGAGATAATTATATTTAGAAAGCACGACAAATACAAAAAGCAGATAAAAAAATGCTTTCATGCCTGAATTTACAGGCAAAATTAAACTGTTCGTCTCTCGAAATCCAAAGTGTGCCACATAAAATGGGATAAAGGGAGTAATTAATTGTATTTTAAAATTTTAATACAACAAATAATTTCTAACTACATTTAGAAAGCACGACAGATAAAAAATGATTACCTGTCCAAAATAAGCTAATTTAAGGATCCCATCATTGGAAATCAACAAATTCTGAGGCTTCAAATCTCTATGTACAATAGAATTCCTATGACTCCATCTTTTGATCTCACCAAAACTCAACCCATTTTCTCGTTTCTTTGCTTCTTTTATCAAACAACTCAAATCCGTATCCAAATACTCTAACTCCAACACACCATCTTCATCTTCTCTCCAAAAATATTCGTAAGATCCGACAACGTTTGGACAATGTTGTAATGTTTGTAATGCTTCAATTTCCCAAAGGGCAGATTGGTAATCATGGATTAATACGGTGTTTGGTTTGCAATTTAAAAACCCACATAACTAATATATGTATAAGTTGTGATGGAATCAATGTATTATTTTATGCTGGATTAAAGGTGGAATAACTAAACCCTGCATAACTAACTAATCTCTGCATAAACAATACATACATTCCCTCATAACTAATCCATATATTACTAATACAACATGCATTACTCTAACCAACTATCAAACAACACCTAAGGGTGAAATGAGAAAAAAATAATTAATTTAGTCTTGAACTTCTAAAAGAACAAATAATTTGAGACAACAATTTTTAGAAATCACGACAGATAATTCGAGACAGCTATTTTTAGAAATCACGACAGATAATTTGAGACGGAGCTGTAAAAAAGCAGATACAACTCTCACCTGTCCAAAATCAGCTAATTTAAGGATCCCATCATTAGAAATCAACAAATTCTGAGGCTTCAAATCTCTATGTACAATAGAATTCCTATGACAAGCATCAACCCCACATAAAATCTGAACCATCCATCTTTTAATCTCACCAAAACTCAACCCATTTTCCCAATTCTTCGCTTCTTTAATCAAACACCCTAAATCCGTATCCAAATATTCCAATACAAGCACAGCATCTTCATCTTCTCTCCAAAAATACTCGTATAAAACGACAACGTTTGGACAATGTTGTAATGTTTGTAATGCTTCAATTTCACGAAAAGCAGATTGGTAATCATGTATTTCTTTAAGTGCAACGGTAACGGAATCTGATTTCCGGCGAGCTTTGTATACATCGGAATATGCTCCGGCACCGATACGGTTGAAGATTTCGTATTTTGTTGTGATTTCGGGTCGGGTATAGATGCTCCAACTCTTTGTTGATGGTTGCTCCATATTGTGAGATGAGATTTCTTCTTCTTGGATTTTTTTTTTTTTTTTTTTTGGGGGTGGTGTGTTTTTTGACTTTTGAAGAAGAAGATTGAAATTGGAATGGATTAAGCATAAATATTAATCCCTCAGTCCCATTTATAACCAGGGTGTTTGAACGGAGGAAAGTAATATTCCCTTTGTGTCAAAAGATTGCCATAAGAATTATTCACTTTATTTCGAAAAAAAAATTCACTTTTTTTTTTAAATCAGCATTTGGTCATGAAAATTTCAAATATGACTTGAAGTGATATTTTGGAATTCCAAAAAAAAAAAAAAAATTGTTTTTCAAAAAATTTAACTTTTTCACAATCAAAACAACTACATTTCAACAAAAAATATAATTTTAAAAACTATGACCAAACACAACTCCAACTCTAACTCCAAAATTCCAAAACAAGTGATTTTTTTTTTTTTTGGTTTCTATGGCCAAACGCCTACTTAGTTTGACTTGATACAGAATTTCAGAATTATGTGTGGTCCAAAATAAGTTTTAGATATTTTTGCAGTTGTAAATCATCTCATAAAGTTAAATTATTTTCAAAATATAGAAATGTGTCAATCTTTTTGGACAAACTAATGAGGAAATTAAAATAATCTTTTTAGGAAGGAGGGAGTAAGATTTTTGAAATTTATGGTCCAAAAAATATAGATATTTGTGTGGCTATAAATCATTTTATTAAGGCTAAAATGATAAATTTAAAGTGAAATTATTATTCCTTCCATCCCATAATAAGTGTCACCTTAGCCAGAAAAATTTGTCCCATATTAAGTGTTACCTTAGGAAACCAAGACATAAGTTGACTAGTTTTTTCAACTCTACCTTTAGACAGAAATTGAAAAGTTAAATTAACATCTAAATGATGATTGAAAAAATCACGTAGGAACTTGGTGTTATTGGATTCCCAATGTTAAAAAGTATTACTACTTGTGCATGCTTTAACTAAGAGGAAAAAGTAATTTGTGTTTATTATATATGGGTAATTTAGTAAACTTCACATTGCATTATTAGTTCCTTAATATGCGTGTTTTTTGCTAAGGTAACACTTATTGTGAGACGGAGGGAGTACTAAATATAAAAAGATGTCATTCATTTTTTATGTGGAATAATAGTGAAATTTCCACTTGTTGTTCGTGTTTGTATTAGTTGTATTTAGTAACTGACCCTTTTTTTGTTATTTCTCTTGTAATTGACGGACTTAATTCTTTTTTAGCAAGATCACGATTTAAATATTTTAAGTTATTGCGAACGTGGTACCTTAGTCTAATATTGTGTGAGCAAATAAAAATTATATGAACAGACATTAGATCCAAGTCTTGGCGTTGTTTAGAAGTATGTGTTGGATCCTCCAAAAATGTACTACATTTGGAGGATGCGATACATATCTTGAGGTATTTTTGGAAAGTATGAACACCATAAATTGACAGTCAGCTGAACTAAAAGCAGGTCACGCATTGTCAAATATTCTCACATACATATTTAAAGGACATGACTGAGGGAATCAACAAATTGTCAATGCTTTTGTACAAGCTAGCTATGGTACAAAACTAATGCTTTATCAAGATATTTCAAGCTTAGAGCCATCACACCAAGGAGGAAATGCTAATTTCCTTCTGATGAGCTCCAGCCTCTGGTGCCACAAAAACAACCTGCATGATGAACTCGAACACGCCTCAGTCCCAAGCTCGTTTCAATAGTCTATAGGATAATGTAACATCGAAATCCACCTAACGTTTCCCTAAGCATCACAGCCTCCGCATACGATCCCCCTGCTATGGCAAAGAAACGAGACATTTTATATTGAACAAGTTGAAGATAGAGAATCAACATAACATGGAGTTGTTAATACATTGAGACAATACTTTTGAGAGCTGATAAAGGTTCAACATTTAAGTAAGAATGCCTTTCATAAAAAAGATCAACAATGTGCATTTAGTAGACAATACTCTAAAGTCTGTCACTACTAAGATTCTGGCTCTAAATACAAAGTTTCAAGAATCTCTCATTTTATTTAAAACTCCGTGTCTAGTCAAACTATGTCACATAAATTGAAACAGAGGGAGTGACTAATATGGATAAAGAGTACTATAGCTTTCACAGAATAAGAAAATGTTTACACTTACACAATTGAGCAACCTGTGCTTCTGTGTCTTTTCTTACTTGCCACTTCCATCCTCCTAGGAGGTTGAAGCACAACCTTGATTGCAGTATCGAAAACAGCTTTCACATTCTGAAAAAATTCATACAAAATAATTTAGTGAACGGGATGTTCAATAACACAACTTTCGTAAATACTAGCAAAATGTCAAAAAAATGTCTAGCCGATAGCATGTACTTCCATAAGGTTAATTGAAATACCTGTTGTGTTTTAGAGCTGCATTCTACATAAGCTGCAGCACCAATTTGTTTCCTTAGCTCCTCACCCTGCATTAATTGAAGCGAATTGAGTTATACTTATGATGTGCCATCTATATTAAGCATTTTGAAAATGATATTGCTACGGCGACACGCACTTGGGCAGGTGTAATGACATTTGAGCTCATATGATCAGCTAAATATTGGTTGTCATCTCGAAGATCTGTACATATAAGTAAAAACATTGACACAAAATCTCAGGTTTTGATACTAGGAATTCGAAATACAGTAAAATCCTACTAAATTTATATCAGTTTGATGCTTACCTAACTTTGTTCCAACGAGTACAATTGGAACATCAGGTGCAAAACGACGAAGTTCAGGCATCCACTGCATACAGAGTAAAAAGAGCTACTCAATAATAAAATTGCAGATGTGACCATATTTTTGTTCAATGAAAGGTTTTATTATGAAACAGGAAAAGGGTAAAAAATACCGCTCTACTCTACGAAATGCCTTAATTTTACCCAGCTTTATAATTTAGGCCTACTTATACCCTTACTGTTAGCAAATTGTTTTTGTATTTGCCCTTTGATTTTATTGAAGCTCCAGCACATGTCAAAATACTTTAGGAAAAAGGTTCAAATGTACTTCTCAACTTACGACAATGATTTGGAATTACTTCTATTTCAGGTTGGAGCTTTGTTAAATTCAAGAGAAAATACGAGATTATTTGCACACAACAAGGGTATGAATGGTCCAAAGTATAACAAATGATAAAATTAAGACACTTTCGTACAATAGATTATTTTCCTTATGAAATTAAGCAATTGAAGTTTTAAAAGATTGTACCTTTTTGAGAACATTTTCATAGCTTGCCCTACTAATTAAAGAGAAAGCTAATACAAATATGTCTGCACCTCTGTAGCTTAATGGTCTTAACCTGCTATAATCTTCTTGACCTTTCAAACACACAAATATAAAATCCATAAGATAAATACTTAAGCACCCAAATCAAAACTTAAGAAATTAAATCTATTTAAAGAAGTACCTGCAGTGTCCCACAATCCCAAATTGACAATTCTCCCATCCATAGCCACATTAGCACTGAAATTATCAAACACTGTAGGAATGTAATCCTGCAAAAATGCCCAAATTATAAAGACATGCAATTTTTTCAAGACTAACTGCATTGTATACTAGCTGGATGCTTCAATGCAAATCAAGAAAATCAATTCCCAAGACAAAATAACAACCTGGAGAAAAAAACATGAAATCCCACATTTGAAAATGCATAAATATGCTGACCATAAAACAAAGGTGCATATATAAAAATACTGAGGTATTTAATTTGCTTATTAGAAAAAGGTCCTCAGGGATTTGTTGAAGTAATAAGATGGGTGATATTCACAACTAGCCATTTTTCTGCTCCTATAATTGAAAAATAGCTACTTCATGAAGTTCCAAATTTCACATGCGAAACTCCACCGCATTGTCATGGAGCTTCAGCAGCAGAATACGAAATTCCATGGCAATGGCTATTTTCAAAGACAAGACGAAAAGTGGCTAGTGGGCGCTACTTCTACGCAGTAAGAGTGCAATGTGTCATGTGTGATGTGTATGTTAGACGCATATCACGGGTTCGAAATCTGATAAGAGTCTCATATTTAAATGGAGATCAGCCTAAAGGAGTCAGGTTCATTATCCACCGAGTTTTAAACTATGCTTCGTCAAGAATTTTTCGGTTATAAGAAAAAAGACTAAAAAAAGAGGCTTCTTTAGTATGGAAAGGAACAAACAAGAAACTCACAGTGGGAAATCTGTTACTTGTGTAACAAATTAACATACATGTCTTTCCAACAGCTCCATCACCTACAGTGACACATTTGATGAACTTTGACACATTCATCTTGAACTACAAAAGTTGTATAGAAACAAAATCTTTTCTAAAGAAGGATTCAAGAAGAGCAGAAAAGAAGAAGAAAAACAAATGGATATGTATATACTAGTTCACTCCTCTTTTGTGTTTCAAAAAGAAAACATTAAATAAAGTGAAGGGTCAATATAGGTGTGTGATTTGGCTTTTAATTAAAGCTTCTCAATAAATTTGAAAATTTTCGAGATGATAGAATTAAAGGTTACTTTTATTAAAAAATGGGACCATCAATCATGCATGTTACTAACGGCTACAAACGGCTTTCGTGGTGAGTTTGGTGATAACTAGCTGGGTTCTATTTGGGCACATTGGAGAAATTTATTGGCATGTGATGTTTACCAAATTTCAATAAATATATGAAATACTTTCATTGCTCCAATTTATGTGATATAGTTTGAATGATATCAAGTTTAATAAAGAAATGAGAACTTTAAAATGTATAGTCTTAAACATATCATAGTATTTGTGTGATTATGAACGTTTGAAAATTGTGGTCTTAAACATATTATAACATCCGTTTGACTAGAAAGCTTCTCATTAAGGATCAAATGAAAAAATATATATAGTTACTTGCTTTCAAAATATAGAAATTTGTCATTCTTTTTCGGACTGACTTATAAGAAAATAGTATCATATAAACTGAAACGGATAGAATACGTCTTTATATGCATGCACTGTTATCAATTAAGTTTGTTAATTATTACACACATTCTCATCTCAGATTATAACTTGATTATGTACCAAAAGAAGAGTTTTATAACTTGATTATAATAAACTGTTGTAGTTTGATATAATCATTGAATGTAGATAAGTTTATTCATTTGCCAATTAAATTGCATTGCTCCTTACTTGTTACTATTTCGTATGCGAAATTTTAATCTTAAAAATCTTGCTTTTCTGTCTAAAACGAATGACTGAGGCATAAATACAAGGAACGATATTCTATTCTTAAAGTGATTTAAACATGAACGTCTTAAATTTTTTGAAATGAAAGTCCATATCTAAAGACTACATAAAATATTACAAATCACATGACCGTTAATAGAAAATGCCGTTTCTGGGGCCTCTAACCAAAGTAGACAAATTTAAAAAGTCCACTGTTTAATTTTGACAACCTGACTTGTAATTCAAGATTTTTGAGCCGTTTGGATGAGCTTATGACTTTTGACTTATAAGCCTAAAAGTTCGTATGTTTAATTTTGAAACATGGCTTTTTACTTATTTTTGTTGTTTTGGTTTAAAAAGAAGTGCTTAAAAGCATTTTTTTTATTTTATCCAAACACTTCAAAAATGCTTAAAAGCTATTCTGGCTTAAAAGCACCTAAAATAAGTCAATCCAAACAGGCTTTAGCCTTTTATAATTAGTAGAACTCTTCTATAACGGATCCAAAAAGGAATGTATTGGATGTACGAAGGAGTCCTACATTAAAAATTAATAAAAAAGAAGAAGTTATATATAAAATGTAAACATACTTTGATGTCATTTTCACACTTTTCATGAGTGCACAAGAAAAAGAAAAAAAAGGATTAAGTTACAACAGAGTATAATCAAGAAACTGAAAAATAATTTTTGATACTAAAAATGTCTATAACATAACAATCTCTCCTTTCTTTTCAGCTTGATCTTCCTCCCAAATTCTCTTATCTTCATCAGATCCATAAGCCCAAGCACACACAATGAAGTAGAAAAAATTCCCAACACTCAACAAACAAATAACCCAATAATAATAATCATAGTGACCTAAGTTTAAATTATTTGACACCCAACTCACTTTCCCTCCTCTTCTTGAAGCATGATCAACAATTTCAACAATTAAACTTCCAGCCAAATTTCCAAATCCCATGCCTAGTGAAAATAGCGCCACTCCAATACTAGCCATGCTCTTAGGGAATTGAGAATAATAAAATTCTATTTGTCCGATCGCGTTGAACGCCTCGGCTATTCCTGTTAAACAATGTTGCGGAACTAGCCACATTGCTGACATGTCCACTTCTGACAGTGGATGGTCTGCGAGCCCCTGACTAAGGGCTCGCGAACGTCTTTCTCTTTCAACTAGTGCGGCCGCTGCTTGGGCCGCACAGGAAAGTAACAGCCCGATCCCCATACGTTGTTTGAAGCTGAGACCTCGTGGTTTTCTGGTGAATTTGGAGATCCAGGGCACGAGGACTCGGTCGTAGATGGCTATCCATATTGTCAATGTGAGGATTCCAAATGCACCATAAGAAGCTGCTGGGATTTGGAAATTACTTCCTTTTATTAAATGTCTGTCCATTGTGTTTGCTTGTAGCACTGGAAAGGCTTGTTGGCTTAGTGTTACTGCTATTATAATGCCTGTGGACCAAATTGGGATTACTTTGAGCAATGCTTTGAATTCTTCTACTTGTTGAATTGTGCAAAGGTTCCATGGATTTGAAGATGTTCCACTAGGGTTCAAGTCTTTCTCTGGGTTTCTAATGGTACATGCCTTATTTAGGAACCTATGGATGAAAAAAAAAATAAAGATTCATGAGTATGAGACAATCAACCTTTGTAATTCAAGATTCAATGAAACCAATATCAAAGAGTTCACATTTTATGCACTGACAGTGCAAAATAATTTACACAATCACAACAACATTAATTTGTACATGACAAAAATGATAATTAATCAACTATATGATATACTAAACTGCATTGATAATGTAAATAATTTGTATAATGTCAGCTGTGACTTAAATCCTTCCGCAAAATGCACTTGATTAAAGTTTGACATGCACGTAATTAGCCACAATAAAATTAGTTTGACACCATTTTATTTTTGAGTTTACTACAATCAGATACGGAGTAAGAAGTTCGTAGGGGATTAAAACATATACCTAGGTTTGGAACATATGATCTGAAGCAATTTTGGACTCCTTTGGCTACTACACTAATATACCTTAATTCCTTATGTCTAAGGGATTCGACAGTTCATATATAACCAAAATATTTCAAATAAAATACCTTAGTTTATGGGTTGGGAAAGTAAATCTTGAACCCTTCTCATGATGATACCATCCATTAGAATCCACAGGAGGCAAAGCAAGGTGTTTGTTTTTCCATGCCACAGCAACAACTTGAGCAAATCCAGTAAACAAACTCTTATTTTGTTTTATCCTAATGAAAAGTGCAGAACCCAAAAGGAAAAAAACTGTTGCCAAAAACATGAGTCCTGCGGGCACTCCAAAACCCACCACCCAGTGAAATTGTGTCTGAATATACACTATGACAGTTGCTGAAATCAATATTGATATCCCTACTGCTACATAATACCTGTCGAAAAAAATAGCATACAGAAATAATATTCACGATAAATAATAGAAATAGAGAACATATACCAAGACCAACAAACAAGGAGATTTTTTTTAATTTTTTTTTTTTTAAAAAAAGGGATGATAGCACTTGTGGTCACTTAGCTATTGATAAATTCTAATTTTGATCCTCGTGATATATAACTAATTATAATTAGCACATTTTAAATAATTAAAATGTTTGATTTTTTTGTCCCTTTATGTAGAAAACATATTATATATTCTAGAGTATTTTTAAAATTATATTATCCTCAAATATGAAGTAACAGTAAAAAGTTAACATGACAACTAGGTAGTTAAATGGTATAACACACTATTAGAAAAATCAATTTCCGACAGATAACATCCATCGGTAACCATTGCCAGGGTGGATCCACAATGGTTAGTGGGGGTTCCCGGGAACCCATAACCTTTTCCGGCACCTTGTAATTGTATAGAAAAATATATTCAAGGTATAATAATAATTAGATGGGAACTCAATAACAATATGGATGCTTGGCTCAGTGACAAAAAGTAACTAGGCGCATCCGTGCTAGAGATGCAGGATAGAGCCCCTCCTGTGGGTTTTTTTACCTATTAAGCTCATTTTTGTATTCCGAAGTATCTTTGCTGGGAATCCACTAACTAAAAATCCTGGATCCGCCTTTGACCGTTGCAACGAGTAAATTTCCAAACGGTTCTAAGGAAAGTTAGTTGGAAATTCTGATTTTTCTAGTATTCCGGTTAATAATTCAGTAGATTTCTAAAGACTCACAAGTAGATGATCAGAAAGTACAAATTTCAGCTAATGAAGATTAAGTAGGCATTTGGACATGCGATTTACAACAACAACATACCCAGTTAAATCCCACAATATGGGGTCCGGGGAGGGTAAAGTGTACGCAGACCTTACCCCTACCTTGGAAGGTAGTAGAGAACATTTTCAAAGACCCTCACCAAAAGAAAACAAGGCAAACAAGGGAAAAGAGTTAGATACGGACAAGCAAATAAAAACAATGCGAAAATGAGAAATAACAAAAGCAACGAAGTCATTATAAAATAGCAAAGATTGGCAAGACCAACACATAGAAGCAGGATAAAATACTCCTAATGCAAGAAAGGAAACCTTCGGCCCCCCACTAGCCCTCTACCCTGATACTCGACCTCCACCCCCTCCTATCACCGGTCATGTCCTCGGTAAGCTAGAGTAATGCCATATCCTGCCGAATCACTCTCTCCTGTGCCTTCTGCCTACCCCTCCCTCTCTTCAGGCTCACCACTGCCATCCTCTCACACCTCCTCACTGGCGCATCAGCGCATCTCCGCTGCACTTGGCCGAACCACCTCAACTTCCCTTCCCGCATCTTTCACAGGGGCCACACCGACCTTATCCCAAATCACTTCATTCCGAATCCTATCTCTCCTGGTATGCCCCCAAATCCATCTCAGCATCCCCATCTCAGCTACCTTCATCTTCTGGACATGCGCTTTCTTAAGCGGCCGCATTCCATCATCCCATACAACATAGCCGGTCTAACCACCGCTTTGTAGAACTTTCCCTTTATAATAGGCGGTACCTTCTTATCGCACAACACTCCCGATGCGAGCTTCCATTTCATCCATCCCGCTCCAATACGGTGTGTGACATCGTTGTCAATCTCGCCAGACCATTAGATGAAATCAGCGTTTAGACATGCATTTCATCTCATGGTTTCAAACCATGATTTGAAATCCGAAATCATTCAAAAAGGCATGATTTGGGGTTTCAAACCATGGTTTCAGAAATTTTAAATATAAAACTTGACCCATAAGTTTATATTTTGTTAAAAAAAGACCTATAAGTTTATATTTTGTAAAAAAAAAATACCCATAAGTTGGTAGATATTTTTAACAATTACTCCCACCAACCATTTACCAACCTTTATTTATGTCTACCATGTGGGAGGATTATATTAAAGAGTAGTTACATTACTATTCATGTTAAATTTTCTTTTTTATTGAACTAAAGTTTGATCAATTGATGTTGTAATTTTTAGAATGGCCTTCTAGTAGCGTGTTAATTTTGTTATGAACTATGACTTGCTCATTTAGTAAGATTGTATAAGAATTGAGAATATTTTGATAGTTTTCACAACTTGTGGGGTTTTTATGCCTATAAGAAAAAATACAACTTAAGAAATCCAAATTGCATTTCCAAACAAATCATGGTTTCATCTCATGGTTTCAAACCATGTCCAAATGGCTCCTAAATATGTTTAGTCAGATATCACAAAGATCAATCACAATAAAAAAAATTATCAGTATCTTAAGAACTAAAAGCATACATAAATTTCTCAAAAAGAAACGAGGACACCAGAATTTTTAACGTGACGTTATAATAAATGCATTTTTTTTTTCTTTTCAAAACAAAACAAAAAATGCATAACATACCAATTAAAGAAACTCTGCAAGATCCTTCCATTGTTGGGATTCTTAGGATTGTCAAATTGGTCTGCACCAAAGGCTAATGAACATGGCCTAATTCCACCAGCTCCAATAGACATCAATGCAAATGCTGAAAAGAGAAATGAAAATTGGGCAAGGCTTGGTTTTGAACAATTTCTAGATTCTAAGTTGCAAGGATATGGCCTTGCTTCTTTTAGTATTGCTGTTAACCACAAGACCACCATTCCCTACAAGCAAAAAAATATTGTTAAATTTGATTTGGATAATAACCACAGAGGCGAATTCAGAATATATAGAGCCAGTGAGCTCAATAAGAGTGAGTTTATGGTTGACCATAAATGATATGTCCATTATTCGCTAAATAACTTCATTATTTGAAATACTAGTGAAATATTTTAAAACTTGTCTAAGGAGTATTTCAAGTGAAGGTAATATTTTTACGGACAGAATCAAACTTCTTTTTTCAAGTGAAATTCATGTTGAAACATAATTTTAAACTTTCAAATATGTACTCTTTTAAGAAATCTTTTTTTCAACTTCGACCAAATATCGTCCAAATGGTTATATAGAAACCAAATATTGTCCACACGCCTATCCTGATTTTTTTTTTGTATTGTATATATAGTTTGAGCCGTGGAATCAATCAATAATCCTTGTGCCACTATTATAAAAAAGGGAATTTCTGACGGGCGTTTGGTAGAAAAATCCAATGGAATTTGGGTCGTCAGTAAGTTTCCAACAGATTTACGATCAATACCATCAGGAATGCCCGACGGAAATTCCCATTTGTTAGTAGTGTGTCAAATTAGACTACCTACATTACACGACCCTGGGGTGCAACACTTTCCCATACTCTATGTGAATGCATGATGCTTCGTGCAGCAAACTATCCTTTTAATAATACATAATTAGAATAAAAAATAATGATTTTCATTGAACACACAGAATCTGTCCTAGACCGTTCTCTGAGATAATAAATTTCAATTAAAGTAACAAAGGACTAGAATAGTAAAAGAAGAGAATTAATGTATACTCACAATAAGGCTGATGAATGTCCCTAAAGTAATCACATAAAACCGACCCAAGTAAGAATCAGCAAGAAAAGCTCCAAAAATAGGTGTGAAATTCGATATGGCACCCCACCAGAAAAGAATATTTGTCCCTGTTGCATTAGTTAAGTGATACTCATTTTTTAGGTACAAAATCATATTTGCATGTAGTCCTACACTTGCAACCTTCTCGAATGCCTCATTTGCTGTCATCATCAATCAAAACCATAAATCATAATCTTTAACTAGAAAAAAAGAGAAGAAATTATGTATTACTACTACAAAACACGAATTTCTGACGAAAATTAGGTTGTCAAAAACATTTTCGATGAACTATTCGTCAGAAATCATATTTCCAAATGGCGTTTAGACGAGAACACCCATTGAAAATTCACGTATTCAGTAGTTTCATGAGCTTGTTTGGTATGACGTTGTAGACATCGAAATTTTACCGTATTTGAAATAGAACTCTACAAGACGAGTCCAATATTTAGTAGTTTCACACATGAGCATCTGTTTGGTATTCAAGAAGACGTTATGATGTCATTTTTCATGTAAAATATTTTCCTTAGAAGTTCTTTCTTGGTGTTTGGTTGGAGGGGGAAAATATTTTCCGTTATATATAAAAATATACTAATTTTTCATGTAAATAATAATAATAATAATAATTTTCCGTAATGTATAACAATATACTAAAGACTAATAATAATATTTGTAAATTGGAGAGTCTTTAAATGGATATTTTTAGTACGAAACAGTAATAATTATGTTTAAGTGTTTGTGGGTGCAAATAAGCAGAAGTTAAAAATTAAGATAGCTACAAGGAATTAAATGACTTCCGCCCAAGAGTGATCATGGAAGTCATTCCCCACCCCCACCCCCCCCCTCCCCACCTTTTTTTTTTCTTTAACTACACACAAGAAAATGATATACTCGTGAAAAATATTTTACTGAAAAATGACTTCTGTCATACCAAACATACCGTTAATTCAAGAGAAGAAATCCATACCAAAAGGCTAAAAAATAGATGAAATACTTACCAATAATAAAAGGCATGGTTTTAAGGCCACCTTTTTTAACATCTGAGACATCCTCAGAAGTCTTCACTATTTCTGAATAGCTTTCCTTTTTCTCCATCACCACAAAACTATGATTCAGAAAGAGTCTTTTTTTTTTTTTTTTTTGTTCCCCTATACAAAACTTTTGACAATGAGAGAGTAAAGAAAGGGTGAGTTTTTCGTTCAGAAAGATGATGAAATTAAGCTAATGAGATTTTTTTTTTTTTTTTTTGTTCAGCCTCTTTTAACTGTTTGTTTTTGCCTTATGCAAACGGATTCCTTCATAAGTTGAAATTTTCCTTTTCCAAAAATTCGACAAAACACAATGCCATTTGTCTTGATGGAAAAACTTTGGTATCACAGAATGCACCCCTTCAACAAAATAATAAAGCTACATGTATATTGCCAATAATATGCCATGACTTACATTTATGCTGTCAATAATGTTTTTTCGAGTTTAATTTATATACAATTGTCAGTGTAAGTAACTCTTACACCAACAGGTCATTCTTACCTATTATAACAGATAACATGCCTTATTTTCAACATTACAAATCTCATAAGAAGCTTGCTTGTAGGCCATAGATATCCTTTTCGAGTGGCCTGATAATGTAAAAAATTATGTATAATAAAGGTGTATATATATTTAACTTTAATTTTTTCTAGCTTTTTACATCAATATTCAAGACTCGCTAATCTGATTAATCCGGATTCGCAACACGTAGGACCTACCAAGACGTCATTAATTTCGAATGATCACTACCTGCTTTGTAATCTCAGCTAAGATGATGACAATGAATCGCTGTCCTATGAGTCATTCAATTTTTTGGAAGTGTGTTATGAACATATTGTTAACGTTACGGACTTACGGCATCAACTTAATTTTCTTTTCAAACTAATCTTAATTTGTTTTCATTGTTCGTCTAGCTTTTTTGACTTAATTAATTACGTACGTTTCTCTAATTATGGCAACTCCAGAAATATCTCTCTAGTTTGTAATATATAGGGATGTGCATGAATTACACGCTTTAAATGGGCGTTTTTTAACGGAAAAGGTGCAAATATGCCCATCGATTTTGCGATTTAGAACATATATATTCCTTGTTAAAAAAGTTGTGTATATATACCTCTGCCGTTACACAAATGGGAAAAATATACCCTTTTCGCTTACAGAATTTTTTTAAAAATCATTTAGCTTGTTTTTAATTAAACAAATGTCTCCTGGCTTTAAAAAAATAAGTCTATCCATTTTTTTGAGTGGGCTTATTTTTTTAAAGCCACATTATACTTTATTTTTGGTGGGTCCGGTTTGCTTCGTTTAAAAAGTATTTTTTTGTGTGGATTGCCCCTCAAATTGGTGGTCTTTAATTTTTTCCCTTCGCCTAATACCCCGAGATTTTGGGTTCGAACCCCAGCTCAGTAACAAAAAAAAAAAAAAAAGGAACTTTGCAAGGCAGAGGTTTGGATTCGCAAGGCAGATAGGCCTAATTTTGCTACGAAACTCTGCCTTGCGATTTTTTTTTTTTTTTTTACTGAGCCGGGGTTCGAACCCCAAACCTCATGGTATTAGGCGAAGGACAAAAATTAAAGACCAGTGCCTTTGAAGGGTAATCGTGCAAATGACCCTTTAAAAATGGTGGACTTGTGTTTTTTAAAGCCACAACGTTTTTTTTTTTAAACGAACCATACAACCCATTAGAAAAATATTGTCACGTGACTTTTAAAAAAATAAGTCTACTAAAGAAAATGGATAGACTTACTTATTTTTTGTCACACCCTGATCTTATTAGGGTGTGATGGGCACCCGACCATACTTAGCTAGCGAACCCTCGGACTCTTCTTGCGTACAAATCACGCCAAACTTCTTAAACCAAATGAGATAAAATACATAGCAAAATTTTTTCGAAATATTCTTTCTCGTAGCCTTCAAATCGAACAAATTTATAATCATACAAAATTCAATACATAACACGGACCGACATATCAATTTGTGACGAAGCCAACTTACGGACCGACAACAATACCCGCGACGCCGTCTACAAAGTCTCTAACATCATCGTCAAATCATAACAAACAAACTCGACTTGGCGACCCTCACGGGAGAATGGAGCTTGCCATCTCTGTGCTGGGAACACGCTTATAATAACTTCGGCTAAATGCAGGGAGTACTGCGTGGCATGAAACGCGGCCCCCGAAAACGAGGAGGTCGATGCGGAAAATGTGCGAGCATGTAAGGCATGCAATACGGAAAACGAACCATAAGCGAAACAAACGGGACTAAAAGATAAATACATTAGTCAAAATATCGGACGCTTATTTTTCGACACAAATCGGACATACACATCTCGTATATCGGAAAAGGAGTACGAGAAGGTAAGTAAGTCAGCAGTACTAAAATGCTTATTTTACAATTACGGATCGCATGTCGAAGAGGTGCGAGAAAATACGGAGCGCACGGTGATGTCACGCGTCAGACGGAGGGCAGAACGTACAGAATGTTCAGACGAGGTCATATATCGGACGGAATACCGAACGTACAGAATGCTCAGATGAGGTCATATATCGGACGCAGACGTATAGAGCTATATCGAACAGACCCGTAATCGAGTCGGACGTACGGAAGGCGTGTCGGACGCATTCGTAATCGAGCGGACATGCGTAGAGATATACGGACGGTTCGTGGTCGAACCTAAAATACGAGAGGCATAATAGACAGAGCCTTATCAAAATCAGAAGTGCAGGAGTAAGACATACAGAGTCATTATCAGAATCAGAAGTACAGAAAATGCATATCTTATCCAGAATATCAAAATGCATACTTTCAGATCACAAATTATGCATAACAGACCATATATTATCATATACATATGCTAATAACAGATCCCGGCCCTCCAGTGAGGGACGCGGTAACAGAACCCGGCCCTCTAGTACGGGACGCGGTGAACAGACAGAACATATGCCATCCTGGCCGCCGTCCCCATATCATCATATCATAAGCATAAACAACGAACCGGCCCGCCTATGAGGGACGCGGTGAACCGTGCAGGGGAACTCGCACGATAACAGAACCTGGCCCGGGACGCAGTGGACAGACACAGAGGCATGCGCACGATAACAGATCCTGGCCCGGGACGCAGTGAACAGATACATTGAGCCTTGCACGAGCAGAGTCATGAGAAACCATATGCACATAAATCCAGACTCGATGAATACGTACATTTACCGACATTCGAAGGCTCAGAAACGAATTTCGGGTTCTACCGAGTTAGTATCGGAAGTTATGAGCGTTTGTAGTACAGAAACCTCTTCGGACTTTTTAAGCGTTCCAAGATTGGACATGAAGAACATTAAGGCTTATAGAGCATACTCATATTAGAATACTCGGATCGGACGACTCATATCCAAATACATAACGGAGTTACTTATATCGGACGCTCATGCCGAATACTCATATCGGAGTTATCGTATCGGAATGCTTATACCGAGAATACTTAGATCGAATGCTTATGTCGAACATATATATATCGAATAGAATGCTTATATCAGAATACTTATATCGGAATATTTACATCGGAATGCTTATATCAAAATATTCAAATCAGATCATTCGTACCGAAGCGTTTATATCAGAATAGTCAAACCAGAATACTTATATCAAGTTCGGAACAATAGTCAAAGATTTCCTTAATTATCGTACGGTAAAAGGACAAATAGAACAATACAAATAGGTCTCGGGAACTGTGGGCCCACCTCGGGTCAAGTCGAGGTGGCATACGTAAATTATAAACATTTGGCCTTATAATGTCATCTACGAAAGTTCGGGTAATCGATTCCGTTGGTGGAAGTTACATATGTTCAAACCCACTTTTCTTAACTAAACATAATATACCTAATTCAATTATACTGAATGAAAAAGGGTCAAACATAAGCTCGGATTTCTAAGAGTAGAATCGTCCCCGAGACTTGTAATCAAGCCTATTACAACTAGGACATGACAAAGAAAAAAAAGAGTAAGCCTTACATACCTTATTTGTCTCTTACGCTTCTCCAAATTCAAATCCCGTTTCCTCCAAAATCTACAATTGGTCATATTTACCAAATATTAATCACAAAGCTTTAAGAATTCAATCTTAATCAATACTTGTCTTAATCTTTCAAATAAATTCACTTATATTCTTAAAATTTCGGCGGCATTTCTAATAGATGCACCATCCCCGAGATTCTATCTCGGTTTAACAATACCACGAGAAAATCCGAGAATGGAACTCGGCCACGGATCAACAATAATACCAACAATTATTCGCAATAATCCAACCACATACTATCTTCCCAATTTCCCCTAAGAGCAACAACAATGCATTTCTTGCTTCCCAATTCATCAATTATCCCAACAACACACACATTAGCAACATTATTCTCATAAATAAGGAAACGACACCAAAATCATGTTGGCTTCCAAATCAACCCGTAACCATTCAACATGCAATTTAAACCATCAAATTCTCATTTTCATCATAGAATACATATCAACAACAATCAAATTACTACATAGAAATTTATTCATTTTCCTACACAACCTATACACCACACGGCCAAGCTCCACTTTTACAACTCTAACTAAAACCATCGCACTTTCATTGTCAACATAGAATTCTCGACAACAACAACTAAAATACTAAGTAGAATCATTGAATCATTGCTCCTACAAATCACACATGCACACGGCCACATCACCGCATACACGGCCCGCGTTCTCAACACAAGGTTTCATGAATTTCATTCATTTTCTACATACCACACATATACAACCATCCATACATATAAGAGAAGGCTAATGCTTACCTTTTTCCTTGATTCTCTTCTTGTCTTGGATCATGAACTTGCAACCAAGAGTAACTTTCTTGCTCAAATAATTATCCCACGTTGGAGAGGACCCTCGAATTAGTAGGAATTCAAGGAGAAATAAATTTTTTTGCTCAAGATTTCCCATGGTCCATTTTCCTCCATATGGTAGGAATGGCCTTATGTCTCCCGCTTCTCTTTCTCAAGTTTCTTCATCTTCTAAAAGATGAAGAGAATTATGCTTTATTTATCCTTTTTTTTTCCATCACTTATTCATATTTACACTTAAGTCCTTCCATCCCAATTAGTCACATGCCCATTCTTTCCTTTTCTAGAATTTTCTTGAAATTAAAAGATGACTTAATTGTCATCATTTTCATCCTTTTTCTTTCCCTTTTTTTGTCACATGGCCAATATGGCCTCTTTGGAATTTTCATGAACCTTGTGTAAAATTACCGTTTTGCCCTTCGACTTTTCTCAATATTACCACTTACCCCTAACACTTCCACATTATTTCCATTGGTCATTTTGCAAATTTCTCTTTTTACCATGGCCTTTCCAAATCTTTCCATACTACTAATGTTCATAAATAATATTCCTAGCAACTCGTACATTAAAATAATTCTTGAAAATGATCTTGTCCTTAACTTGCCACGACTTTCTCGAATTATCCGAATGTATGAAATACGGGATATAACATCCTCCCCCCCCCCTTTAGAACATTCGTCCTCGAATGTTCAACCGATCTTATAGGTCTTATAGCACTTCGGGGGTCCCGTTTGTGGTCGTTCTTCTCTTTATGCCCATTCTCCACTTACTTATTCTCAGCCTTTACACAAATCCTCGGTTTATGTCATAGGTTTCCCTTTTTGGTCTAATATAATATAGTCTCCCCCCCTTTAAGGGCTCCTTATATGCCAACAGTTCTTCTTTTCAACTCCGTGTACAACATAGCAAGATTTCTTATCATAAGTTTTTCCTTTTACTTTCGTCGATACCCTCACATATGAGATATCATACATGTTCATATACATATACACATATAATTAGTATCAACTAACCCACAAAATACTTCCGTCCTTATCCAATTCGGAGCCGTGACGTACTTTCTATCTTTTCTCTAGTCTAGCCCGTTGCGCGTTACGTGGCCTTTTATGGTCTCCATCTCGTATATTCTAATTTCACTTAGGCCATTACTGGTTTTTCATTTTTCTTTTACAGCCTAATCTTTGGAATTTCTTGCATACTTCCCGGGGTCACCCATCATGAATTGCTCCCACCTGAGCACGGCTAACTCGAAACTTTGGTGGAATTCAGTGCCTTAATCTTGCTATAATCGCGTACGCTTTTTCGTATGGCCTTTATTACATAATACTGGAGCGATCAAGGTTTCAGATTTCGAGGCATATTCGTAACACATCCTTTCTTGTACAATTACTATTTTACCTTTTTCGGTCTTCCATGTCACCTTTACAAATTCTTATCATTCGAAATCTGTATGCAGCAAATACCAACAATACCTTACAAAGCATACGACTATATATCACATCCCCGCCGTCCAGAACTTTCTGTTTCCGACAGAACAAATATATTCAGACTTACTCTTATGGCCTTTCCATGTCGCCACTTGCCATTTTCCGCCGTATGTAAGGCTTACGTAAGGTTTTTAAAGCCACGTGATATTTTTTTAATTTTTTAAAAAAATTGTTCAAATAAAAGGGTATATTTGCACCATTTGGTCCATTTGTGTAACGAGAGGGGTATATATGCACCACTTTTTTAACGAGGGATATATCTGCTCTAAATCGCAAGTTGAGGGGTAATTTACACTTTTGTCCTTTTTTAATATTTATATAGTTTAATACCCCGCACATTGCTGATACACATATTCTTATCTCATATTTTTCCCGCCTATATGTATTCACGAATAATTTAGTACATATATTATTTAATATCGCCAACCAAAGTATGTTGCATTCATCGTACGGCGATTAATTATTTTGTTATTATGCGTCTAACCGAATACTATTATCTAATGCAAAACTTTACACTGGAACTAATTTCGACTCCTTTGCCGCATTGGTGTTAGCATAAAAAATTTGTTGTGACTCTTGTAAAACCAGTTACATGACTATGTTGTCTATGCATAATAAGCGACTAGATTTGATCATCCGAGTTTAGGTAATTGGCATTAAAGTCATTTATCTTTCTTTTGTGTTTCGAAGCCATTTTACTTCACCTAATTAGTTTCAATGATCATCTTCACCGGATTTTATATTTGACAGTAAAATTTAAAAACCTGGATAAATTTAAAACGCGAACCAAAACCTAAACCGACCCAATATTTGACTCGGACTCGTTATTCTTTTCGATCATTTTAAAAAAGACTCAAGCGCTAATATTTTCTTTTTTGTGAAAATCAAGAGGGAAAAATGGAGAAATAGTATTAGCAACAATTGACTCTGGCTGAGGTCCCAAAATTATGAAGTGTCATGTTCAACTTTAGCTCCAAACAGTTTGTAGTCTTGCCATTACCATTTAGCATAACAGAATCTTTACCCAAACTATATACTATCTTATCATTCTAATTTCATTTTTGGTTTGTGCAAAAGAGAACGATACATTTCTATAGTTAGAAATAATTTTAACTTAAAACTTCCCCTTTTACCCTTGATAAAATGATTTACAGCCACAAAAATATCTATGGCTTGTTTTAGACCACAAGTTTCAAAAACCATCATTTCTTTCTTAAACTCCGTGCATAGTCAAACTATATCACATAAATTAGGACGGGGGAAGTAGTAGAATTGCAATCTAGTACCACTGAAGGGGGTGCGATGGAATGTTAAATGTTCCTTCATTCTTAACTAGTTATCTCGGGTTTGAGCTCATGAAATGAGCGCCTGAACATATTTTTTGAATAAAAAGTGTTGGGTCTGGTCAGTATTAGGTCGGTTTGGGGTGGGGCTGGATTCTAATAAATGAGTCAAATTCTTAATTAGTGTTTTATTTTGAAAATACAAAATTTAGTGAAGATGACCATTGAAGCTAACTAGGTAAAGTAAAGTGGCTTTTGAAAGACAAAAAAAAAAAAAAAAAAAAAAAAAAAAGAAAAAAAAAAGGATTTTGATTGCCAATACTCAAAATTGAATGACCATCTGAGCAATCAACTCAATAAACCTACAAGCACTTAAAAGTAAATATTTGAGGAAGAAAAAGACTAATATTTTTGTTTCCTTTTTAGATGATTTTTAACGAGGTTGAACAAGCTTTTCGAATGACTAGCTAGATGTGGAACATACATTAAGCTAGCTTTTAGTAGTTAGATTGTATAAAATTCATGCCAAACTTGTAAAGTGACTACAATTCATGCTGAAAATGATTTTGAGGACAAGTTTTGCGTGTTTCGTTAGTTTGCTTTTTTCTCCACCCTCTTTTTCAGTTTGCATGTTTTGTTCAAGTATCATATCGTTTTAAATCGTAAGTGCCCACTGTAAAAAATAATATCTAAGCTTAATTATATACTTCGCACATAGAGTAATAATTCGTGAAACCGAATTTCAAGGGTATACATAAACAATACAACAAATATATCAATCAATCAACTGCGCTTCAATTTCAAATTAATTAGTTAATATTGGCTATATAAATTCTCTGTTTTCAATAGTACTGTTCTATTCAAAACCATTTCATTTTAATAAGCTTATGTGTGACGCGAGTTTTGATTAATTGACGTCCTACAATAGATATGAAATACCGGGTGAAAAATCATAAAGAAGCTTAATTTTTTTTTTTTTTACTGAGACGGGGTTCAAACCCCAAACCTCATGGTATTTGACAAAGGGCAAAAATTAAAGACCACCAATTTGAGGGGAAAAAATTAAAGACCAGTGCCTTTGAAGGGTAATCGTGCAAATGACCCTTTAAAAAATGGTAGACTTGTAATTTTTAAACCACAAAGATTTTTTTTTAAACGAACCAGACAACCCATTAGAAAAATATTGTCACGTGACTTTTAAAAAATAAGTCTACTAAAGAAAATGGATAGAATTATTATTTTTTTAAAGCCGCGTGATATTTTTTAATTGAAAATAAGCTAAATAATTTTTTTTTAATTGTTCGAATAAAAGGGTATATTTGCACCATTTGGTTCATTTGTGTAACGAGAGGGGCATATATGCACTACTTTTTTAACAAGGGATATATCTGCTCTAAATCGCAAGTTGAGGGGTATATTTACACTTTTGTCCTTTTTTAATCTTTATATAGTTTAATACCCCGCGCATTGCTGATACACATATTCTTATCTCATATTTTTCCCGCATATATGTATTCACGAATAATTTAGAGCATACATTATTTAATATCGCCAATCAAAGTATATTGCATTCATCATACGGCGATTAATTATTTTGTTATTATGAGTCTAACCGAATATTATTATCTAATGCAAAACTTTACAATGGAACTAATTTCTCCAATATAATCGACCAAACGACAGTGGCGGAGCCAGGATTTTCATCTAGGGGGTTCAAAAATTCTAAAAGGTAAATAGACGAAGAAGTCAGGGAGTTCAACATCTACTATATATACATAATAAAATAATTTTAACTTTGAAAATACACTGTAATTTTTCACCAAGGGGGTTCGGATACCCCCTGGAGCTAACGTGGCTCCACCCTTGGTAATTGGCATTAAAGTCATTTATGACTTTATCTTTCTTTTGTGTTTCGAAGCCATTTTACTTCACCTAATTAGTTTCAATGATCATCTTCACCGGGTTTTATATTTGACAGTGAAATTTAAAAACCTGGATAAATTTAAAATGCGAACCAAACCTAAACAGACCCAATATCTGACTCGGCTCACTATTCTTTTCGATCATTTTAAAAAAAGACTCAAGCGCTAATATTTTCTTTTTGTGAAAATCAAGAGGGAAAAATGGAGCAATAGTATTAGCAACAATTGACTCTAGCTGAGGTCCCAAAATTATGAAGTGTCATGTTCAACTTTAGCTCTAAACAGTTTGTAGTCTTGCCATTACCATTTAGCATAACAGAATCTTTAGCCAAACTATATACTACTCCCTCTATGTCAATTTATGTGATACACTTTCTTTTTTGATTTGTCCCAAAAAGAATGATATATTTCTATATTTAGAAATAATGTAACTTAAAACTTCCCCTTTTACAGCTTGATAAAATGATTTACAGCCACAAAAATATCTATGGCTTGTTTTAGACCACAAATTGTAAAAATCTTCATTTCTTTCTTAAACTCCGTGCATAATCAAACTATATCACATAAATTGGGACGGGGAAAGTAGTAGAATTGCAATCTAGTACCACTGAAGGGGGTGCGACGGAATGTTAAATGTTCCGTCATTCTTAACTAGTTATCTTTGAGCAGGGCCTGAACATATTTTTTGAATAAAAAGTGTTGGGTCTGGTCAGTATTAGGTCGGTTTGGGGTGGGGCTGGATTCTAATAAATGAGTCAAATTCTTAATTAGTGTTTTATTTTGAAAATACAAAATTTAGTGAAGATGACCATTGAAGCTAACTAGGTAAAGTAAAGTGGCTTTTGAAAGACAAAAAAAAAAAAAGAAAAAAAAAAGATTTTGATTGCCAACACTCAAAATTGAATGACCATCTGAGCAATCAACTCAACAAACCTACAAGCACTTAAAAGTAAATATTTGAGGAAGAAAAAGACTAATATTTTTGTTTCCTTTTTAGATGATTTTTAACGAGGTTGAACAAGCTTTTCGAATGACTAGCTAGATGTGGAACATACATTAAGCTAACTTTTAGTAGTTAGATTGTATAAAATTCATGCCAAACTTGTAAAGTGACTACAATTCATGCTATAAATGAATTTGAGGACAAGTTTTGCGTGTTGTTCGTTAGTTTGCTTTTTCTCCACCCTCTTTTTCAGTTTGCATGTTTTGTTCAAGTATCATATCGTTTTAAATCGTAAGTGCCCACTGTAAAAAATAATATCTAAGCTTAATTATATACTTCGCACATAGAGTAATAATTCGTGAAACCGAATTTCAAGGGTATACATAAACGATACAACAAATATATCAATCAATCAACTGCGCTTCAATTTCAAATTAATTAGTTAATATTGGCTATATAAATTCTCTGTTTTCAATCGTACTGTTCTATTCAAAACCATTTCATTTTAATAAGCTTATGTGTGACGCGAGTTTTGATTAATTGACGTCCTACAATAGATATGAAATACCGGGTGAAAAATCATAAAGAAGGATCCATTCCATTTCACATATTGATCTGAGGCACTTATACAGCTGACCTCTTTTGAAGCTACTATTTAACTTTTGTCCTCGCTAGGTGAGCTAAATTTGTCTAAAAAATATATAAAAGTTCACCCTCTTATTCTTAATGGTGAAATTTAACCTACTAAGTTAACATAGATAGGATCTCCAAAAAATAAAAAAATAAAAAGAGTGGCTTCAGAAGAGACTATACAATACGAATAATCCTATTGGTAGATAATTTTTATTTGAAATAATCACAAAGACGAAATAAGTCTTTTGATTATTTTTGTTTTGCCGTTTTACTAAAAATGTTAAAGATCCTCAAAATAAATCTTATCAGTTGGTATCATTGTGGCCCTTGTTGGGAAACTAGCCCACTTCAAGGCAGAGTCCAGTCCATATGTTCATCCTTTGGCTGACCCATCAAAGGGTGAATTCCTCTGCATAAAATAAATCAAAAGAAAATAAAAATTGAAACATGTTAATTACATTACATACATCGGGAATAATATGTATCAACACTTAAAAATAAATTTGAAGTAAATGCAGATAAATCTCTTGATAAATGATGAGTTTTCTTAGCTTTGGATATGTAAAAGCAAAGAGTATTTATTGCTAATTATAGTGTGAACTCTGAAGGCATCTCAAATGATTTTGCTATCTATTATTATATCAATTTGACAGACTTAGAAGTAATCATATATTTATTATTTTTGGCTTAAGTTTTATCGACTATTTCCTTTACGAAAATATGTTAGATAATTCTTTATTCGTGCTCATAATAGAACCATATATTTGTTTCTTACACATGTTCATATGCACCATAATGAAAATTCCCCTTTTTTCTAAGCCTCATTATCAATCTCAATAAAACATGAATATATCAAACCATTTAATTGGTGGGGAGCATCTTAACTTCGTAAAGAAACTTATGCAATGCGAATTCGAATTAATTGATTCGATGAATTTCAAATACAAAATTGCTAAAGCAATATAGTGTTGTTTACATCAAGTGGCCACCTTTTGCGACCTTTGTATTAAGTTAGCCACTTTTTCAAAATTAAACGCTTAGTCTGAAAGTATCAATTTTGAACTTAAAACTTCACACTATGTGATCACTTTCGAAATTCAGACCACTATTTTAATTTTGAACACCAGAAAGAGCCACACACACACACACACATTGTTATCGGTAAGTTAAATTAGTTAAAGAAACATTTTTCTTTAGGAAGCACTAGAAGAAGTGGCTGCTTAAAAGTCTTTGTCAAAACTCAAAATGGAAGACTTAGTGACTTTTCTGTGTATCAAATAATGCAAAGATTGAATTTTTAGGACTCTTTCACTTTGTGGTTATCATGTTGCTTCTTATCTTGTGCCTCAAATTAAAATATTCTATAAATGACCTCCACTTAGTTTATTGTGGGCTTGTGCCTTTCTGTTATAGGAAATATATGCATCTTTCTCCTCTCCTTGTCCGGTCATTTTAGGTATTCAATAAAAATAGGCAATATGTCATATCAATACTATATTATATCGACAAAATCTTACACGCACCCGATATTTATACCAATTTAGAGAATACATGACAACATACTTTCACATACGTCAGTATCAATGAATCATATTCCCTTTGTCCGAATTTATATGACACTCTTTATTTTTTTAGTCTGTCCCAAAAGGCAAAAAGAATGACACATTTCTATATTTAGTAACAATTCAACTTCAAATTTACCTTTTCACCCTTAATGAAATGATTTCTAGCCACATAAATTTCTATTGCTTGTTTTAGACCACAAGTTTAAAACTCTTCCTTTATTTAAGCTTTATGCCGACTCAAACACCTTCATATAAAATGAGACGGAGGGAGTAGTTAATTGAGAGAATACATAATTTACCTTCTAACCTTGAGAACAAATCCCTGTGACACACCTCTTTATCACGGGCAACCATTTACACACCCTACATTTTCAAAGTGTCTTATATACCCAACTAGTAAATTAGTGAGTGATCTTCTAAACACGTTATCTAGGGAGTATCAGGCCTCATTTGTTTGCACTTGATGGAGGTCTGAATTTGAATGATTCAGACCTTAGGTCATGAAATGGATTTGTTTACATTAAGATCAAAGTACTCATTTGGTCTGAATAGATCTTAATCATTGAGATCTGAAAGTCTTAATATCATTAAGAGGTATTTTATATGGATTAATTTTTACCACTGGCTCCACCCCACTCCCACCACCCATCCCAACCCTCTACTACCCACCCCACCCCGCACTAACTACCACCACCAACATCACCCCAACCCCTCACCACCACGACTACCCACCCACCCCCAACCCCTACCCCCCACTCAACACCAACTCCACCTCCACCCCCCCCCCCCCAACTCCCACTTATCCACTCCACCCCAACCCCCTCCCCCACCAACATCACCCATCTACCTTACCCCCACTCCGACTCCCAGACCCACCGCACCACCACTACAAACGTCTCCATCATTACTAGCAAACATAAATGTTTTATTTTTTATCAAATAATATTTTTATTTTGTTAAATTTATATTTATTTTCTAATATTTAGTTACTTTTTTATTTGGATTGCATATTTATTATATTTAAATAAATACATTGTGCACACAGATGTTGAAAAGCAAACAGTATGAATTATTCAGTATTCAGATCTAGAGACAACATCTTAATCATTTAGATGTGCATTCAGATTCAGACGTCTTAATCTTAATGAAAACAAATGAGGCCATACTCTCTTTCAAAGAGTATTCGGGTTCACATGCTTTTATCAAAATTCCGTCTCCTCCGTAAGATAAATTAATTATAATTTGGCGTAATTTTCGGGCTTAATTAGGCAAGTTTTAAATATTATTATATCCAACGCTCACTAAAATACATATCATTCTTTATGATTTTATTACAAAATCATTAATTTCCGTTAATATTGTTAAATAGTTTGTTAAAGAATCATACATAATGTAATGGTACTCTAACACTCATTTATAGTCCCGGAGATACCTCTAGCCAAATACTCCCTCCGTCTCAAATTATCTGACGTGATTACTAAAAATAGTCGTCTCAAATTATTTGTTGTTTTAGGCACAATTAATTATTTTTTCCATTTTACCCTTAATAGAATTCTATCATTAATGGAGATGACACATAAATAGAGTAAACATTTATGGAGAGAGATTATAATTTAGACATAAATAAAGGTAAAGTTAGTCAACTACCCTCATAATTACGTATTTCTTATGGGACGTGTAAAACTAAAAAAACGACAAATAATTTGAGACGGAGAGAGTATCAAACAGATGTAGCTGTCCAACAATATATAATTAAGATATTGTGAACTGCTAAACAAGAACGGGGTGGTGGCGCAGTTGGCTAGCGCGTAGGTCTCATAGCTAAGAGTAATCCTGAGGTCGAGAGTTCGAGCCTCTCTCACCCCATTCTCCTATTTTTTTTCTATTTTGTGACCTTTCTTATTGCTAATTCTTCTCTTAATGAATACGTATGTAGGAGGTTCTATTAAATACATATGGATTTTATTTCAAGATCTTTACATTATATTTAAAGATCACCAGATAGCAATAACTACTAATTCAAACAATCGGTTCACAGGTTTTAAAATAATCTAGTGTCTCGGAGTTGAATATCATATAAGTGTGTGAAAAAACAAAGCATAGATAGAAGTATATCTATTTTTTATCAGATGTGGCGGAGCCACACATGAATTGAAGGATGGTCAGTTGAACACTCTCACCCCATTCCCCTTTTGGTTTCTTTTTTGTGACCTTTCTTATTGCTGCCTCTTCTCTCAATGTATATAGGAGGTTCTATTTATAGATTGTAATGAGAAAAGTAGACATAAATAGCTACAAATACATATGGATTTAATTTCAAGATTTTTACATTATATCTAAAGATCACCGGATAGCAATGACTAATTCAACAATGCGTTCACAGGTTTAACAGAATTTAGTGCCCCGTAGTTGAACCTCATACACTAGTGTGAAATACAAAACATAGATACAACCTATACTATATTAAAAGCACAAAGGACCTTAAAAATATTGATTGAATTTTTTGCCCTTCATTAAAAGACTCTGCAATAGGCAAAACCGTCATTTACTATTTTCCTCAAATCATTATTTAATTATTTAACTTTATAAATTAATGACAATTAATAGGTAACCAATTGTCGTACAAGTTAAAAAAGGAAAAAGAAGAAGAAGTACGTTAATGAATCAATTGTCGCAGGTTAAGGGAAAAAAAAAAAGGAATTAATTGGTGAACAAGTAAGAAACTTATTACTATACTATTTAATATCCCTATTAAAGAAAAAGTGAGATTGGCGTAGGTTCAAAAAGAAAAAAGAACAATAGCATAAGAAGGAAACTTAATAAGTAATATATTTAGGATCTCTATTTAAAGAAACTTGAAATCAACTAAAATTGTGGTTATTAAGTCTTTTCTTATTTCAAATATGTAAGAAGTCCTAATAATTTACACTTGCAAATCAATTAAATATTGCCTTATATAATTATTTATTTGAACGACGTAATAAATAAAAGTTTCATTCTTGAGCTACAATTCTATTTAACTGGTGTTTTGTATTATATTTTAGGGACAATTTGTTTTAGGTCTAATACTAACGTGCGGCTTCTTTTCTTTATTAATCTCACTTGGACACAAACACATCAATCTATATAAAACGTTTCATTAGCATATTGCATTCTCACGTTTGCCGCTTGAAACACTAAAATAAATCTTTTTTTTTCCTTTTCATGGTACGATTAGATATGCATCATTTATATGCAAATTGCATATAACTTGCAATTTTTATCTCTTTAAGATTTCGGCTAGCGTATTACTTTTCTCCTTGTAATGCTAATCGGATTTATCAACTTTTTAAATTTATCTTTGTGTTACAGATGATTCTACTGGAAATTTCCTATTTTTGCGTGAATATCATTGATTTCAGGTAATTTCAAAATTTCTTCTCCTATCTAACACAAATTACGTGGTAAGCATGAATAGACTTAGATTTGCATGATAATCATGAGTTGTTTTAGATTTGACTATTGATATCATACAATGTATTTACTTTTCTGATAACAAGTATATTCACAACATATCTTACGTTAATTGCCCTTGGGATAATGTCAAATCTCACTTATACTGTGCATTGTAGGAAGAGGGAGGAAGTAGAATATATATACAGTCAGACCTCTCTATAACTAAGATCCGTGTATTACAACACCTCTCTATAACAGCTAAGATTTTTTTGGAACCGATCTTTTATGTTATATTTTACTTTTCTATAACAGCATATTACTTATAATGGCAACGGCCAACTTTATGACAGTACGCTCTTTGTAAAATTACCCCCCCATATAACAGCTATCTGCTTTTTTGGTATAGTAGTTAATTATCTTTATAAAAAATAGAATATATATGGTTATCAATAATAAGTGTATAGATTTTGATCAAATAGTTAATTTGATACTTTAATATACTATATTTATGACGAATATTACATATGAATACATATTTGTAATCTAAGAATATCATTGTCTTCTATAACTTTATTTAATATACATATGAATATCATTGTTTTTTTACAATAAATAAAAGAGCTTCATGGAAAAATATTTAATTTGATATTTTAATATACTATATTTCTATAGATTTAAAATGTCTGTCTTAGAGCTTAAAACTTTATACATTCAGTTATGAATTTATTGAAATTGTATTAACTTTCTTAAATGTTTAGTTAGTGAAGTATTCATATCTTTGAGATTTAAATTTTAAATAATTTGTTATTTTTTACAACATTAAAAATAAAAAGCATAGGTTTTTATGCATCTTTTTTGCCTATAACAGCCACATATTATTTTAATGGTAAATATTGTTATATATATATATATAATTGTTGTATAACTTTCATAGAAATTACTCTCTATAAATTTAAAAAAAAAATTTTAAATCTTTATTTATTTGGACCCAAATCGATGTTGTTATAGAGGGATTTTAAAATAAAGTATATATATATATATATATATAATTGGTTGAACATCACGTGTCATTCTTAATGTGCAAAACACGTTCATAGATATTAGTATCTATCTATATTAAAAGCACGACATTCCACTCATTTTTTTTACCCTTTAAAAAAGATTTTATGTTGGACAAAGTGGTAATTTAATTATTTTATGAAATATTTTTTTATTTGAAAGAGGTAAGAGTTCCTAATATTTAGCACTTTGAAATTAACTAAAACGCTAATTATTAAATCTTTATTTATTTGAATTATGTAAAAAATCCTAATATACTAGGACTTTAAAATCGATTAAGATTTATCTAAGCAATCAATACAATATGATAAATATATGGGAAAGTTGAATAAAAGGTTCTCTCCCTAATGGACGAGATTTTAAAATAAAGTAAAATATTTACTTTTTAAAAATAAAGTAAAATATTTACTTACATTCATTTGGGACAATATTTCAAAATATAAAATCATTAGTCTCCCTTACGGTAAACATTTTTGTGTTTCTATTGAAATAATATTTTTGGTCATCATGGATTTTTTTCCACAAAATTTAGAACTACACTCAATTATTAGAATAAATAATTTAAATATGTTTCATCAGAATATAAAAAGAGGAAAAAACAGTTGGCAGAAGTTAATAACTCTAACGATTATACAATCACAAAGATTCCAAAATTAAAATGCTAATCATATTTCCTTTGAAAATAATGTTTTTACTGATAATTTTTTTAGTTACAGTTGAATCTCTTAAATTTGAAATAATCTATTAAGAATTTGAATCAAAAGACAATCTTTTCTAATATTGACAACATGTAATTAAATTTTTGAATTAACTTACTAGAAAAGAATTCAACTCATCTCTTTGTTGAATTCATTATATAAGAAAAAACAGTCTTTCCAGGTTGACACAACTTTCAGGGTACTACAATTTTTTTTTTTTTTTTTTTTTTTTTTTTTTACATAAAAAGAGCATTAATAGTGAAAAACAAAGTAGAGAAAGATCAATTATGATATAATATTAAGAATCAAATTATTAAAAACAAAAACCTAGAGCATGAGACGAAAAGGTAGAAGATAAAAAGAACGTAGAAAGAAAGTTTAATTCTCTGGGAGAAAAACAAACATGTTTCTACAGACTTTTAATATCACTTTTTAGAAAGTTTTAAGTAGATAAATGCATAAAATAAAGAGGAAAATATTGTGATTTGAATTTTGATATTATGGTAATTAGTTTGTGTATTTCTCTATTCAAGTGCAAATTGCTAACCCAATAAAAAAAATACACTGATCTTATCTAATCTATACTATATTAAAAGCATGAAGGGCCTTAGAAATGTTGATTGAACTTTTTGCCCTTCATTAAAAGACTCTGCAATAGACAAAATTATCATTTACTATTTTTCCTAATATTTAAAATTTTAAATAATCTAAAATATTACATTAAATCTTTGCTATTTGAACTATATAAGAAGTCCTAAGATTTAGGATTTTAAATCAAGTAAGATTTATTTTCTATAAAATGCTATGCCTTTTACATTAATTTTGCACGGTATTCTGAAATTGAGTTTATTTCTTTAACCCTAATAAATGTCTATCATGCCTCATAGATATGCTCTCAGCCTCCTAATTTCTTTGGGTTTTTGTCTCTTAATCATGTTTGATGAGAAATATTTGTTAATCCATGCTGGCAGATTGTCTAACTTATGATTTACTGTTTTCCCTTTAAAATCTTTAAATTTTTGTTCTTATTATTTTTTATTTTTTTTATTTTTTATGGTAAGTTGCAGAGAAAATCTGTCATAGCTTTGTCTTACAATGGATATAGCTACTGCTAATGCTAAATCGATTACTCAAGGCTAATTCATTGGAATACTGATCGTCAGGTTGCACGATTGATTCGATTGTAATATCTTTCAACTAATTGTCGTATTGCTTGTTCATAGGTTTTTTCTAATTCACTATTGTTACATGCACGTAATATCAATCCCGCTTAAGGTAATTTTTTTCTTAATCACACAAATTCTTTCTTAAATTCAAAGATTAATTCCATGTATGCATCTCAATTCTCAATTTCTGCTTCCTTTTTTATTTTAATAAAGTCATGTCAAGTATTTAATCCTAATTGCAGCCAGCCTTTGAAAATTTTCTCTTAATCTTTTGCATCGTGAAAGACTGATGTTTGCTTCAGAGTTCTAAAAGGAAAGTTTAAATTACATTTTTTAAATTGTATTTTGTAAAACATATTGATTTTTCTGCTTTTGTGTAATAATGGCTAATTTATTGAGATTTTGATCTTCATGTTGCATGCTTGATTTATCTGTAATATCTTTTGAGTAATTGTCATATTACATTGTATTTAGGTTTTTTAATCAACAGTGTTACATGCATGGAATATCGGTCCCGTTTAAGGTAATTCTTTTTCTTAATCACATAAATTCTCTCTTAAATCCAAAGATTAATTCCATTTATGCATTTCAATTCTCAATGTCTACAGCTGCTTCTCTTCCTTTGTTATTTTAACAATGCAATTTTTCTGAATTTCCTGGGCATATTTAGTAAACAAACCGATTGGAGTCCGAGTAGGACAAGGAGTCCTTTTAGATCTTTTTATGAATCAGCAAGTTTTTTTTTGTTTTTTTTATTTCATACTTTACAGCTCTAGGACTAGGAGTCTTATTCCTTATGTATGGACGTAGTTAGTTGGTCGATGCAATGCTTTAGATTTCAAGTTCTATAGCGGAGCAGAAGGAAGAATGTAGATTGTAGATATTGAATGTTGTGTTCGCAAAGCAGAAGATGTTAGCTTTATGTTTCACTTTACAAGCTGCTTGCTTGGTGGTACTATGCATCATAGTGTGTGTTAGGAACCCAAAGAACCATGATAAGATTGTATATTCTTATTACTCGATGGTCGTTATTTTTGTCATTATGTTAGCTCTATGTATACTCTTATTATTCTTAGTGAGTTAATTTGAGCTCTTATGGACTATAGCTCCAAAATATTTGCAATTCTTAACGGCGGTGTAAGATTTAGAGACTTTCTTTACACATCAAATTGAAACTTTTAATAATTTTATTATGTTGGTATATACCGGAAAAGAAAAGAAAATACATTAAGAAGGCAACTGATGCCGATTGAATGGGATTAGAATTTAATGAAATCAGACCAAGGTCAACATGAAAAAATATTAGAATTAAAAGATATTTAGACTTAAATCGTAATCTAATTCTTTTTGTTGATGGATTTCTTGAGATTAAAATTTTAAAAAATAAATACATTTAGGAGGAGTTGAGCACTTTTATAGAAGAAGTCACCATTCCACATTTTCATCATAAGCTCTTTAAGAATATTAGTGGGAAGGTGTGGTTCCTCTCCCCCGCCCCACCACTACAACCCAAAAAAAATGGTTTGAACTGTGGGGCTACAATAAAGGTACTAATGCCCTTGCAGTATTAAAATTAGTTTTAAGCGTGGTTGTCAGATATTAATCTTGTGTCTTCATGCTAATTCATCAATTGACCAACTTAAAAATAAATTTGTTTTGTATTCAGGTTGATTTTGAAGTAAAATGCATCTTCAAACAATTCTTAGTGTTGGACTGTACAATTGTTACAACATATTTTCTCACATAGCTAACTGTATGTTGTAATCTCGAGATGAATATTGATGTCCTCAACTAGAGCTTTCGCCATGACAAAGTAATCAAAGTGACAAAAAGGAACATACACCAAAAAAATCATCTATGAAGAAAACTAATTTTTTTATTTAACTGTCACATTTATGTACTAACATTAGTTTTTGTTCATTTAAATGAATGTTATATCTATTTTAACGTCAACTATTATTTTACATAATTCGATCTTCTGATATGCAATCTATTATTGATTGACGTGAAAGACACGTGCAACGCACGTATGTTAAAACTAGTTAGATATATAAATCTCAGAAGTGACGGAGCCACATATATATGCAGGCCAAGAATTATTTTGTATACATGTATATTAAATATTGAACATCTCTAACAAAATTTTTCTCGTCGCCAAGTTAAAGCTCACTTTTTTGGTCATGGAAGTCACTAACACATGCATTGTCAATGTTAAGGCATTACCACAAAAATGTACTAGTCTTTTGGTTGTTAAATTTTTATCAGTCTGCAAAATTTTCTTGTCCCTCTACTTCAATCCTTTTGCTTAAACCCCCTCACCCCACAAACCCGCCTCTAACCATTATTGGATTTTCTGGTACAAAGAGGTGAATCACATCAAATTATTGAGCCTTTGTGATTATCCTCTTCTCATTCTTTGACATTCTCTCATTTTCCTTTACCGTATTAATAATTATAGTAGTAAATTGGTCATGTCACTCAAATCACAAATTTAAGGATACTCCTGATATAAACCAGAGTTTTTTTTTCTTTCATGAATTTCATGCATAGCCAAAGATCGTCATATAAAATGAAATAGAAAAAGTATTTCCTTAGTGTTAAAATTATTTATGCATAGTTATCACCAATGGCAAAGCTATTCTTGTCCTATAGGTGTTAATTGACACACCTTCGTTGAAATATTATACTATGCAGATAGGTAATTTTTTTTTTTTTTTTTTTTTATGTATATTTACTTTATGTTGAATCTCTTTGATGTGTTGGTGTATTTATTTCTTTATATTTTAATTTTCCTTAGTAAAAATTCTTGTTTCGCCGCTTATTATCACTGAAGGGTCTCATGACAAGAAGCAAGTGGAAGCTAACAAGTACAATAATTCATGCAGGTTTTGCTTTATGTTGAACCCATTATTAATTTTTGGTTGCGAGACTGATACAGACTCATCAGAGACATGAGGTCCTTTTCCACGCAAGGGCTTTAGAAAAAAAACTCATGTTACACAGTACACTAAGGAGGTACTGACAAGTATTCATTGGATTTATCATGTGACATTCTTGGCCAGGGGAGACACACCGTATTTGGCTTCTTGTTCTGAGGGGTTGAGACATTTAATTTCCCAATCACACGTGATACTTAGATTCTTAGAATCAATACTTACTAGATTTTAGTAAATAGATACTGTAAAGATGAAAATAACCGTTATTTTTGGTTGGTACAGATAAACTAGGGTAGTGACCTGCACTTATCAGGTTCACCACTAAGCGTATCATGTGACATTCATGACGCAGTGCGAGTTGGAAAAGAGGACTGGCAGGCTGTTAGATTAGCAAGCTGTTGAAAAAAGAGTGCACATAACATCCTAAGCGAACTTTAAATTTTGAATCCGCTTCTGATAACTAAAATGTGACACATACATATTTTGAAAATAGTATCATGGCGGCTATGTCCAAATTCAATTAATCTAGCTGCTCAATTGCAAATAACTTTTGTAGATCATATATATCATGTTGGGATGATTGGACATGATCATGAGAGCTTTTAGACAATGCACGTTGCACTTTCAATTGCTTTTAAGATTCCAATAGTGACAACTGACATCCACTAGCAATTAATCTTCTTGCTATATTTCCCGATTGTTATGATACTCTAGTTTCTTAGGACAACTACTACAAATTCGCAGTTGAGATTAGACATATGAATGTTTTATATGAAAATCAGATCCTTGAATAAGTCTTGATTATATAATTAGTAAAGGCAAATGTAGAATTTTAAACTTGACATACGTAATATTCTAACTTCCTATCATTAAATCCATTGTACTTCGAAATAATGAGGTTCAGAATTTTAACTGAAAATTTAGTTACTTCAATATTTACGTATATATTTATATTTATGTATTTATATTTATGTTCTGTAATAAAAACATTTGCTGAAAGTTGTGACACTAGTAGTAGCAGTAGAAGTTCAGTCTCTTCCCATAATACAATTCATGTTTCCTAATCAACAAGCCCATCACAAGAAACTAGTGGGTATAAAGAGATTTAAAAAAAAAAAAAAATTCAAACTTATGTCCTCAAGCAATTTTTTAATTACCTTTGTTACTACAAGGGGACTCAAAACGTAATCTATATACGGAAAAATATATTTTCCCTGTTTAATTTGCGTAGTATAATTTTTCAAAGAAGAGATTCAATTAAAACCCCTTCCTTTCATTACATGCAGCTATCTTCCTGATATATCACAAAAGCACTAGACAAGAGATGAATAATTGGCATTTTTAAACTAGGGAAAAATTTGTAATTTTAGGCAGAATACATACGCAACCTCTAAATTTGGCGACGCGTCTAATTGAGGCATTGAGCATGCTACCTATTAGACACTCCAATCTTAGTCATTGTGCACCTGTTAAACCTTATTCAATTTGTAGACTTAGGTGTCTCCTGGTAGCTGGTTAGAGTTATCTAGGTATTCATAATGCATGAATTAGTTATGAAGGAATCTATATATTATTTTATGTAAAGATTAGTTATCCAGCGTTTAGTCATTCATGTGGAGTATTAATTATTCATCTTTTATCCTACATAAAATACTATATAGATTCTCTTATAACTTATACATGTATTAGTGATGCGGGTTTCTAAATTGCAAATCAAACATCGTGTTAATTTTATACACGAACAAGTTACCTCTTAACTAGCTACCAAACGTGGTATTAGTTATGCAGAATCCAATACCTGCATAACTCACCAAACGACCCTTATTGTTTAATGTACTTCTGAGGATTTCATTATTTATGACATATGATGAACACGACTAGTTCATTTGAAATCACTCCCATCATTTTATTAGGTCAGTCTCCGATGGCCGTGGTCTCTCACCGCATATTTATACTCATGTGTCAGAGGTACGTAGAGTTACGATTTAAAATTTATGGATACTAAATATGTAATTGAATTTATAACTCATTTTAGATATTAGATAGATTTAAACAAGAGCTACTCGATTCATTCGACTTATACCTAATACTGTAGCTCCGCTCCTGCTAGATGTAGCTGTGCTGATATTGACACGGCAACATGATATTTCTTGGTAGGACCTAAAAGTTAGGATTTCTCACGTTTTAATCAAATCTCAAATGGGGTCAGTTTCATGTCATTTCCAGATTCATCTTGTCCCCTATTTCTAACTACTTAAAGTCTTCCCCTATGATTATGACATCCATTTATTACATACTTCACGCTCAGTGACTGGTAGTTGTAATAGCACTTTCCTTGCTGCATATTTCACTTCACACTATACTCCTAAAAATTTCTAACCGTTTTTATTATTCTCTCTGTTTCAGTTTCATTTTATGTGTCGTCATTTGATTTATTACAGAGTTTAAAAAAAGTAAATGAGACTTTTAAATCTTGTAATTTTATACGTAAATAATGTGTCAAAATATCCTTTGACTCTTGTAGCTTAAACATGTCATGTGAGATATTGTAACTAAAAAGTTACTGAATATAGAAAGTAATATTCTTTCTGCAATAGATTAAAAGGGAAAAAAATAAACATAAATTGAAACAGAGGGATAAATCAACTCTCTATTTCCATTTTTTTTTAATTTTTTACTTGAAACTCCTCGTGGCATATAACTAATTTTTTGTTCCATTTTCTCTATGTTATCAAGATATTTAGCGAGCTCGGCAGAGGGTTCGAGAATAGGGTAGGGTATTTTAGTTATGCAGAGTATGGTTTTTAATTTGCTATTCCATGGCTATAAGCAGACTACTTTCCCTACTCTTGAGTCTTGATTAAGCTTTTCCTTATATAGAGGGGGAAAAGATTCCATTTTCTTTGCTTTTCTTTTTTTATTTCTTCTTCTGAATAATTTCTTGAGATTGCTTTAGTAAAGATTCCTTCAATTTGTATCCCATTTTCTACTTCATGATTGTGCGCAAAACTTTGCAAGTAAAACGATTGATGTGTGTGTGTTAAGAAATTGTTGTAATAATTAAGCTAAGTCTTGACAAAAGAGAGTTGGGATTAAGTTTTAGCTACATACGCTAGTACTTTACTTTAGTTTCAATGTTTGCTTAAAAAAAAAAAAATTAGTTTTGGTAAAGATTTATATGTCAGTAAAAAATAGAGAAATTATGATGCTAAAAGGACTACTAATATTTTATAATATTAAACAAAGACAGAGCTTAATTTGAGCGACATGGACTGTGTCATATAACATACCACCACATATATAATTGTTATTGTTGTTGTCACGTTTGGGCAAATGGGACAAAAGGATTGTACTCAAGTAAGTATAAAGTATAAACTATAACAACAACCATAGCAATTACACTTTAATTCCAAGCTATTTAGAGTCACTGCTGTCTCATTCTGATAAGGTTTGATTGGGATTTTCCCCTAACATTCTTGTAACACAAAATTATTGAATGGATTCAGGCCAAACATTTTGAGGAATGTCATCGAAATATCATGAATTGTCAATTTTTAACGTTTGGACGCATCGCTAACACAAGTTTGTGTACCAATGTGACAAATAAACACATGCGCGCGTACACACACAATAATTAAGAGCATAATGCATCGAGCCAAGGGCGAAGCTAGGAACGCAAGGATATTCTCGAATCCTTTTTGCCTGAAATTTACACTGTCTATACAAGATTAAAATTATTTTTTATATAAATGCAGTAGGTGTGGAATCCATGACTTCTTTTTTGTATTCTTCTTTATATTGAATCTGATTAGTGATAATCTTAATTCTGCCACCAACTGAGCTACTCGTGAATGAGCATTTTTTAGGAAAATCGTATATAACATGACAAGTTACAACTTTTTTTTTTTTTTAATCATATTGAGATTCCTCATGTATTATATTATTGATGTGATGAGTCTTAACATAAGGATTCATGTGAAATTTTTCATATACATAAAAGAATATTTGTAATGATTATATTATCACCAAACCTGCTTTTTACTCCAAAGGATTAAGAGAATTAATTGATAATTGCCAAATACTAGTGAGGGGTGCGAGTGAGACACTTGGAATTCAGATTTCAAATTCGATTTCTAGGGATAAAGAATTTTTTGATAAGAAATTTTTTACTCTCTTAGTGGACCTACCCAACATGAATTCACTGACTTTAAATATTGGATGATAAGAAAAAAAAATCGCCAAATAAATTACAACTTAAAACTCCCCCTCCTCAACTAATGTCACTATTTCATGTTCGAAACGTCATAGGAGTAGCGTTTTTTTGATTGAAATTTTTACCCACAAGTACATACTGTAGGTTATTCACTCTTCAAGGACAAAAATCCACTAACTAATGACATTTTTAATTAAATAAATGCAATCTTGAGTTCCTAAAAACTTGTATGAACCTATGAATTAATTAACAGACATAACGCCGTCTTGTCCCCTAAAACCAGACCCTATATTTTGGTATATGCTTTTGCTCTCTAATAAATTAGGCCAATTAAGCTTGTCATAGAGATATTTAGAGAGAAAATAGTGTGTGAAAGTCTATAGATAACAAGACTTTTTAATATTTCAAACATGTGCGACCATGCAGATTGGAGGAACATTAATTCTTCTGGTTTTGGGAACACATAAACAAGATCCATTATTCAAGAAATTAAAAAACCAAGAAATATAATATTATTCATCATGGTACATAGATTATAGAAAACCCCACGAGCAAATACTGATATATGTTAAGATTTGGAGCTCTTGACAAATTTATATTTAGTTTTATAATATTTATCTTAGATTTTTATTTTTAGATATAAAAAATTTAAAAATAACGTACGAGAAATCTTTATAGCATCATTTTCTTCTATTCAAATTGTAAAAGTTTATTTTCAACAATTCTGGAAATATACCAACAACTATGATTTTGTTATGAAGTTAAAGATGTTAATTCACGTTACCAATTTTGGAAACATACCAAAAACGGCACTTTTAGCCATAATAATGGTGGTCCTTCCAAAATATTATTGATTCAGACCATTATCCTTTTTCCACACTTGCTTTTTGTTGTTTTTAATTTACCACAAGATAATGATGTGGTTAAAAAAGGGGGAAAAAGAAAGCAAGAAAGTTAAAGCACTTTTTAACTGAAAGGATTAGCTGTGTTAAATTTGCTCCCAAATGACAAAGATGGTCCCTTATGTTTGAGGGTAGTTTCAAAACAGTTCTTTACATACGCACTTATCAGTTCCAGTCAAGTTTGTCAAAAATTGCTAGTAGTATTTTTAATATTTGTATAATGTATAACAATGTTAGAATTGACGAAAACAGTGATTTTTTTTAAATAGACAATAAAAACTGCACTAGACACTAAATAAAAAATAATAAAAATTACACCTTAAAAGGCTGCACCAAACTTTAAAAATAAATAAAAATAGCAAAAACTACAAAAAATGTACACGTAAATGTGAGTTCTAGTTAATTTTTCCTCATAGTTTCCATCAAATCTAACTAATAGAGTCGGTAAATATTTGACGGAGACTAAAAATGTCAACTTTTGATAAACTTAAGTGCCCAAAACTGTTCAATACATAATTAAATGACTCCTTTGAACTTCCCTCTATATAAGGGACCATATTTGTCATTTTCTCCCCTTCTTATGTATGTATGTGATATGTAATTCCATTATTATTCCTCTTCAGTTCTATCTCTTTCTGCTACAGCAGAGTGTGTGTCTCTGTGTATTTCTTTTATAGGTGAGAAATCAGAAATAGCACAATTATACTCCATCCATTTCAATTTTATACTAATCTTTTCGGAGTGTGAGGGTCAAGCTTTATAACTTTGACCGTAAATTTTGACATGTATTTTTAAAGTTTGTAAGAATGAAATTTATATATTTAGAAACTACATAAATGGATTTTTGGTCGTGGTATAGTTTTATATCCCAACACTAATTTTTTATACCATATTTGATATATACCTTCTATCCAATAGAATATAAAATGAAACACAATCTTAAGAATGAGATATTCCACCTTATCCCACTAACTTTGGGATTATTTTATCCCATCTCCTAGATGGGATAAATCAATCCTGAGATTATAATCTCGGGATAATTCAATCTGCATACCAAATGATCCCTTAAAAAGACTATAAATCATGATAATTAAAAATTTAAAAATGTAACAAAAATGTGATAAAAAAACTATTTGGTAGACTGCCAAATAGTAATATGTTAACGTAAATTGAACGGAGGGAGCAGTATTAAATTAAAGAAGCTACAGAAAAAAGGCCAAACAACCCTTTTTTTCTTGATTTCTTCTCTACAATCAATAACTCAAAGCACACTCATTATTTTGAGCATACTTCCACTAGCTTTGCACTTCACTATTACTCTAAAAGCTAACATTTCTTGAATTTATTGATGTCTATACCCATAGAGGAGCATAATTACATAGGCATATCAAAAGAAAACTCTGAAAAGAGCTGTGTTTCTTCAATGGAAAGTAAAGATTTGAACTTTAAGGCAACTGAACTAAGACTAGGTTTGCCTGGTTCTGAGTCACCAAAAAACAAGAATGAAAACTCACTTGGGGTTTTGAAAAATTTCCCTTATGGTGCTAAAAGGGGTTTCTCTGACACTATAAATGGAAATTCTGGTACATGGGGTTTTGGATCTGAGGCTAAAAATAGTGTCAAAGTTGGAACCAAGATTCTTGATTCTGTGAAAGAGGCAACTCCAAAATCACCAAGAAAAGTGCAAGAGAAAATGTCTCTAGTGTCTAGTACTAATAATAATGGCCATGGTGTTGCTCCAACTGTAAAGTAATTTTTTTTTTTTTTTACCTCTCCTTATGAGTTATAACTAGAAGCATAGCATGAAGCAAGCATGTTTTATTTTGTTATATGTGCTCAACCTTCTTCCTTATGTGTGTATTATTATGTGTTGCTCTTTGCTGTCTTATTTCTCTTGCAATCCTGCATTGACTGTATTTCTTTTGCATTGACTGTGTTTCTTTTGAAATGTGCTCTTTACTCCATAAAGGTAGAGGTAAGGTCGGCGTACATCCTATTCTCCCCAGACCCCACCTGTGGGATTACCCTGGGTATGTTGGTGTTTGTTGTTTGTTATGTGCTCAACCTTCAAACCTCACAATTTTTTGCTTGGAGAATCCTATTATTTATTCTGTATTATGAGGATTCGTCATAAATTGACTAGTTTTATGCTGGTTGAGTGGTTGTTAGTCTACCACAACCCTCTACTACTATCTATGTTTTTATTTGTTTTTAGTATAATATTGGTATTAGATGAGCTTACACTGGGTATGTTGTTGTTGTTGTTGTTGTTGTATTGGTCTTAGATGAGCTTATAATGGAGCGTCATGGTTAGTGAAGATTCATATAGTCGACTAGATAGCATAGCATGAAGCAAGTATGTTTTAGTATTTTTTTCTGTCTCTCCTTAGGTTACACTGAAGAAATTGTTTTTCAGTTGATTCACTGCCTTTGAGGATTGTGTCCAGCAGATTAATTTTGTTTTTTGTGTGCTCAAACTTCAACCATCGGAATTTTTTTCTTGGAGAATCTTATTATTTGTTATGTATTGTGAGGATTCATCATAAATTGACTAGTTTTATGTTAGAAGTCAGTCTAAAGCAACCCTCTAGTAGTTTTTATTTGTTTTGGTATAATATTGGTCTTAGATGAGCTTAAAATGGAGCGAAATGGTTAGTGAGGATTCATATAGTTAACCCCCAACTTCTGTGTTGAGGCATAGCTGTTGTTGTTGTAAATCCCATGATTTATAGTAGCCATGGCTTTAATTGAATCGCTGATACTTTTATTGACAACGGTGTTGTCCCGGTCAGTATTTGTGCATCTCGACTATTCTACGGGGTGCTTAGGCAGATGGAAAAAAAATCACTTAGCATCCTGTATCTTTGATGTTAGATCTTGGTTTCCCATGGTTTTCACGGCTGCTAGGCCACACCGTTGGCTAATTAAATTTCTGATAAATTGTTTGTACTGTTATCTCTTTTCTTTCTGTTTGCTATACTTGTAATTTGCCCGTCCTTACCAACCAGGCTTAATCTTCCTCTTCTTTTGCATCTAGCTGTTCAGTTTTGATCTGTAAAATTGTAGAAGCAAGATCATTAGAACCACAAATGAATTGAAGCCCCTTTTATTGTCTGGTCAGGGCACAAGTAGTAGGATGGCCACCAATTCGATCTTCCCGGAAGAATATGGTTAGTAATCCTCCAAAGACCGAGGAAATTGCAGGTTGTCATTATGTCAAAGTTAGCATGGATGGTGCCCCTTACCTGAGGAAAGTTGATCTTACTATCTACAACAGCTATAAGGATCTATCTTCAGCCCTGGAGAAAATGTTCAGTTGCTTCAAAGCCGGTAATATAATGCTTTATGAAAGCAGCACATGCTAATTCTTTGTTTTTTGGGTTGTTATAAGTTTTACCGTTGACGGAATCTCCACGAACGCTTCGTGACATTGTTATTTGGGCTTTTCTCATTTTTGGCCCGTTGGCCGAAATTAATTACGGGCGCTAGACAAAATGTTCAAAACATATACACTGATTATGTATATTATATTTATACTTATGTGTAAAATATGTAATTATATGTATATTTAACTTAATATACAAAACATATACATTTGCCGGCTATTATCGTTTGGACGGTCCAAAAAGGTAATTATCCCTTGTTCCTTTTCGACTCTGAGATGTCGAATGAATTTGATGGTATCTGATGAGAAGCTTTGACTGGTCACAATTTCTGTTCTGTACTTCCATATAATTCTTTGTACTGAATTTACCGTCTGCTAGAGGAGTAATTGTTATATGCTGTCACTGAACTGACCTTGAAAAGCTCAAAATCGGTACCTTCTGTTGTGCCAAGTTGAAACTATATTCTTTTTAGTTCTCTGAAATTTCAGTATTTCTTTATCTTGATTAAGGATTTACGCCCTTAAAAGAAGCTAACCATGCTGCTCGGTTTGGGCTGTGTTGGTCTTTAATTGCTTGCAAATCTTTAAAAAGCTTCTCTTTGATAGGCTAAAGAATGACAAGGTGTTTAAATAAGGTTGAAGTAAATATTTGAGTAAAATTGTTATCATTTATATGCTGTTTTAACCAACTTCACTAGCTAAATTTTACTAACGTGCTTTTCTTTTTTCATCTGCTTTAAGTGCCTGTTAACTTTTGAGATTTATCTGTAATTTATTTAGGTCAATGTGAAACTCAAGGCATTTCGGTCAGTGATGGATTAAACGAAAGCAAATTGGTGGATCTTTTACATGGATCTGAATACGTTCTTACCTATGAAGACAAGGATGGTGATTGGATGCTTGTCGGTGATGTCCCATGGGAGTAAGTCTGACATCTTATCTTGACTTCAAAAATTCAAAAAATTTCCTGAAAACTTTCTTAGAGCTCATGAACAGGTTAGATCATTAGAGCTCTAATGCATTAATCTGATTTTGGACCTGTCTTGATGATAGAGGATAGGTGTAAACCCCCGCGCACTCTACAATTTACACTTGCCTCTCAAACTTAATTAATTTATCATCTACGTTAACCTATTTTTGCTGTCAGTAAAGATCCCAACAGAGGCTTTCTACTTCTACCAGGCCATGTGCTAGATCAGAATCATTCTCGTCGAGTCTTAAAATATTTGTCCTAGAGAGTTTAATTGCTCATTTCCGTCAACCTGCCAGATATCTTCTTAAACGGATAGGTTGTGACTTAGTAGTGAACAATAATATCTAGAACGGACATTGCTAATATGCTATTTGAAATCATGCGAGATTTATGATGTTGTTTTTGAATTATAAGATCTTTAGCATTCTGTATGCTTTTTCTTTTATAGCCATGGTGTTCGGGCCAGCTTGCTCGCACCTCGACTAATTCCATGGATAGCTGATATTTGGCATTTTGAATACTTTTTCTTACAACCGTGGTGTCAGTGCCAGCTATGTTGCGAATTCTTCAAAAATGCGGACGGTTGCATGTCAGATCCTCTAAAAATAATCCATTTTGGAGGACCTGACACTGGCGCGACAACATTTTTGGAAAGTTCGAGCAATATAGCGGGTCAGCTTGTGCGCACCTCGACTAATTCCACGGGGTACCTGATCTTTAGCATTCTGAATGCTTCTGCTTATATTTTCTCCTCTCCCATAATCTAGATACTTGAGCAACCAAGGTGCCATTGAACTATAACCTATGTTTACTATGTAATTATTGATCTTTTGTAGGATGTTTACGGAGACCTGCAAGAAGCTGAGGATCATGAAGAGTTCAGATGCAAATGGTCTAGGTAATTACATGTTGCTGACATTTCCCTTTGTGATTTGCATAATTATCAAAATCATGTGAGAAATGCATGTGAATTTTTCTAGTACATAGACTACTTCCAAAAGTAAATGTCCCAAACTAAACAATGGAGAATGAATCTTGTACTATCCGACATATGACACGTAGTATATGTCCTGTTTCCTGCAGCTCCGAGAGCCACGGAGAAGTGCAAAAATCGTTAGAATCTGCAGTACTCTCGATGAAACATGTCAATCAAATCTCTATAAGCAATGAGAAATGGAAATTCAGGTGTATATGCTAAGGTAGAAGGCCAAATTTAGATTTGAAGATTGGCACCAGGATTTCGAGTTTCTCTTTATTTTACAAGTCTTTAGTGTAACTATTTGCGTTACATATGTATTCATAATATGCAAGAGTATTCTAGTTTCTAGCCTTTGTAGGAATGTTATGCTATTTTTCTCTGTATTCTAACTGCTTGAGTCTCCAAGGCTTAAATGACAGATATGTAAATGGTCTTACTTTTGTTTGTTTATAGAAGTCTCTTTATCTCTATCTATATGTGCATCTATCCTTAATCAATGGAATTAGTAAACTGAAAAAAATTAGGGAAATTAGCCTTCTATATGAGGTTAAATTGTAAACATTTGTCTAAACTTTCAATGGATATAAATAAATCCTTTCAGTCATTTGTTATAGAGAAGTAATTGTTGTTGAGGAAGCTAAAAAGTTATCCAATTCTACATAAACTTGTGAAATTAACAAGGTAGGTAGAACAAAACTAGTACCAAGTCTTGCCAACTCCAGCAAAGCATATGAACAATTGAACAACACAGGGAAGATTTGTTAGACTGGCATGATTCGTAAGCAATTCAAATTTAAACCAGATAAGTAGAATTAAAATATACTAAAGTTACGGCCTGCCGACGTAACTTGTAAATAAGGCAAGATTTGTCAATTCGGCAAGACTTTCAAGAAGTTTAACATGATCTATAATCAAGATTTTACCAAGGTTATGACCAACTGGACATAACTCGTAAAAGTTAACTTTTATTCTTCTGAATATATAGAGCCGAGATTATGTTTGCAGAAATTCCTTAAACGATTACAAAATTAGAACAACGATCTTAAATTATCTTATTTGTACAAATTACCTGTAATTTCATTAGTGTAAGGAATGAACCAAAGAATGAAGGTTAATTAACAGTAATAATTACTTGGCATAGCTACCTCTAAGAGGTAATTATTCATAGTAACTACCTTTTAATTTATTTATATTTAGTAGCTACAGTGATTTTGTAAATTACCATTCATAGCTATACCAAATACATTAGGATTATGGCTTGTATTTCTCCCTCACCCCTTTCTCTCCTCCAAAATTAGAAAAATCATATCACTTAAAGAGTTCTCAATCTACATAGTCGTTAAACAATCTCAATCTCAAACCCTAACACCTGAGGAAATCTTAATGCTTCTAACCGGTCCACGTGTGCGAATCGCTTTTTTGTCTTTGTTTTGGTGGTGGCGGCAGCGGCTAATGATGGAAAATCAGAAAGGAGGGCGGTGCAGCTGTTGGTGGCGTTGAGTGGCTGTTCGTTTTGGAGTTCAGACTCGGTGATGACGCGTGGAGATTCACGCACGTCGGAGAAACCGGAATTCACGAACAACATGAGATCTCAGATCTGAGTGTAGTCATCATTTTTTATACTTGACTGGAGATTGGACCGAAATCCATGGCTTCTCCTCCTCCTTGTATATCAGATCTGAGTGTATTTTGAGTGTATTCGTTATTTTTTTAGTGTATTTTTTTTATTTGACTGGAATCCATGGCTTCTTCTCCTTCTTATATATCGGATCTGAGCGTATTCGTCATTTTTTGAATGTATGTTTTTGTATTTGGCCGGAATTCATGGCTTCTCCTCCTCCATGTATATCAGATCTGAGTGTATTTTGAGAGTATTCGTCATTTTTTGAGTGTATTTTTTTTGTATTTGACCGGAATCCATGGCTTCTTCTCCTTCTTGTATCTCGGAATTTGAGTGTATTTTCGTCGTATTTTGAGTGTAAATATAAGTTTAATGTATTTGGCTGATTGTATTTTTGGGAAAACTAGGTGTATTTGACTGTATGTGTTGTTTAAATGATCTATATACAATCAAATACAACCAAAACAAAAGGATACATCAATATATAAATACAATAAAATACACAGCCCCGTCGTATATTTAAATGCACTTAAATACAACATTTTGAATACACATGTATTCAGAACACTTAAGGTTGCATGTATCCAAATATAACCAAATACGTGTGACATCAGATAATGTTGAATACAACTGAACAGTGTATTCAAATACACTGAAATACATCAAATACAATGAAAATGCTTAAATGTAGCTACGAATTGTAAATAACAAAAAGGTAGTTACGAATTGAAAGCAAGCACTAGAAGATAGTTATTTATGTAAGTTGCCCTAATCAATACATTTGCTACTTCTTAAAAGCCCCCATTCAACACATTGGGCAATTTGCACTCTTGCCTTTATTCGGGGGTGGTCTTTAATTTTTGCCTTCGCCTAATACCCCGAGGTTTTGGGTTCGAACTCGAGCTTAGTAAAAAAAAAAAATATATATATATATATATATATATAATATATATATATATTTTGTTTGTAGCAAAATTAGGCCTTAAGGCAAACTTTTTCCTAAAATTAGGCTTTAAGACAAACCTCTGCCTTAAGGCTTAACTTTAGCTCGAATAGGCCTAATTTTGGGCAAATGTTAGACCTTAAGGCGGAGGTTTTGCGAAAGCCTTGCCTTGTTTTTTTTTTTTTTTTTTTTTTTGACTGAGCGAAAATTTGAACCAAGAACCTCGGGATATTTTTGGCCACTTTTTTAAGCGAAGGGAAAAAATTAAAGATCAGCAATTTTAGGGGTGGGCGTTTGGTATTCGGTTCGGTATTTTCAAAGTTCGGGTTCGGTAATTTGGTAATCGGTGATTGAAAGTAGATATCAAATACCGAACTTTGAATCTTCGATTCGGTAATTCGGCAAATCAAACTTTGGTTCGGTATGGTATTTGATAATACCATATTGAAGTCAAAGATTATCACTGGCCAAGCTCATTCGCCCAGATATATAACAGCTTCCGTTAACGAGCTTGATAGGATAAATGTTTCCAATAACATAATCACGTAAGAAACAATCCCTGCCTTTTCTCATATATCTAACATTCCAAGTGCAAAGGTAAAAGATTTGAAATTAAAACCAACCTCTAGTTTGCAATGATCACGTTAAATCAACTAAAGCACAGATCTTCAATTTAGGGATGACAACTGACAGTGTCCTTAACACAACCAGTTATGGGAAATAACTATGTCTTAATTCTAAGCAAGCTTGAGCAATCGATTATATGAATTGTTGCTTTCCATGTCGCGATCGCATTGTCTCTCAATTTAAATAACGAGTGCTCCATCAAATCCGATCCTCTAGGCAAAACTCTAGTGAAGCACTTTATGCAGCCTCTTTCGTATAGGAGATATGGGCAAAGGAATCATGTGGTTTTGAAAACAAAGAAAATTGCCTGCAGCAACCAATCTTTGACAAGATGGACAGTTTATCAAGTTAGGCTCAATATGTAGTGTAAATTTTTGCACTCAGAACAATGATTTCTGTAACATTTGTTTATGGATGCTGCTTAACTAGAAGATATATTTGCACCTTCATCTTTCTCTGTAATAGTATTAACTTAGCAGTAGAAATCTTTTCTTATAATCTGACGTAAACTTAGAACGGTATTTTTATCTCAAACCGAATACCAAATACCGTATTTTTTTTAATTTTATTCCCGAAAATCGAACCAAAAACCGAAATGCCGAATACCGAATTATCAAAATCCCCGGTTCGATTCGATAATTCGGTTTTGGTGTTTTATGCCCAGCCCTAGTTGTAAGATATATTGATGATAATAAGCTCCTTCTCAATTTTGCACCGGGAAAAAATTAAAAAAAAATAACACAGTTAAAAAGAAAATTACTACAATATGAAATCAAAAGGGGAAAACTTAATCAAAGGCTTCAAATCAAGGTTTTATTCTTTGTTCTGTTGTAACCAGGAGCAAAACCATATTGTAACATTATTTAAAAGCTACTAAAGGGCTAAGCTGCTTAATGCACAGTACACATGTGTTCTATCTTCAGCAGGATAAAATCTTAGATTCAAGAGGTATGCACTCGATTTCATTGTAAGCTTAATTTAATTACTATTGTTATCATAAGATTTATTTCATAAAAAACTTACACTTTACATTAATTGGAAATCCCAGGGACATAGGACAAAAATATATACATGCAACTGTCTTAATACAAAAAATTGGAAATCATGTAACCTATAGGACTATTGGAAGATTGTTACATAGGACTATTGGAAGATTGCTCACATATAATAGTTGTTGGGCCAGGGCGTAGCCCGGGCATAACCTCACTAGTTGAATTATGAATTTGAATTGTATGAATTTGTTCGCAGTAAAAGTTTTGATTTTTTACAGTCAGTATATTTGACAAAATTTAACTATTTGTTCAACATTTTTTATGCTACCGATTAATACTACATACGTATGTGAAAAAATATGAGCATCTAACTCTAAACTTAAGCAATAAGTGAATTGAAGTAAAATTATTACTCTTTTGTGAACTTTTACACAACCAACTTGGGATATTATGAGTGTGTTTTTCTAAAAGGGTTTAGGGTATATTCCTACTAAAGGGATTTATATTTATTAAATTAAAGAGTAAATTAGCATAGATCTTACAATTTGACAAATAAACAATGTAAAACCATAGATTCTTCAACTCAAACTTATATCGCACGAAGCCAGAATTTTCTTTAAGGAGATTTACACTATGAAGAAGTAAACACATGAAGATGCCAAAGGAATCCAAAGATTTACAATATACACTGTACCTAAAAATTAATAAAAATTAATTTTGACCTTGTCTACACAAAAGATAATTTTTCAGTGAAGAGGGTTCGGTGAATCTGTCGCGCCCCCCGCTAACTCCGCCCTTGCTTATATGGCGTGCGTGAGCTGCATGAATGGCGAGTTTTCACTTTTCACAAGCAACTTGGCTAATACTACTAATACAATTTGGAAAAGCATATTAAAGCGACATCAGAATTTTCATCATTCAAAAGCTTTAAGTGTTGAAAAAACAAACATTATGGCCATCATCGATCAAGTGTTACAGTACTTCACAAACACCATTCTAAAAGATAATAAAAAGTTCTTTTAGGAAGTTTCCTTTTTAGTACATTGATACCATTTTAAAGTACTAAATATATCCCACATGCTGAATAAAAATAGAAAAGGACTCATCCTAAAGAAGCAACTTGCTTCTTTTGCTACCATCACTCGTGAGTCACTCCATGTGTTCATGAATCTTTCTTGATGTAGTACTTTAATTTGGCAGGCTTTAATTTGTAGTGATCAATCTTTTAGGAGTACTTAGTTTCATTGCTTCGGCATATTGAAATATAAAATTGCTTCCGCATATTGAAATATAATTATGCATCACCTTTAACAACAAGCTCATCAGGAGATTGAATTTTTCTAAACTAGATACTCTAAGGATGTGTTTGGCATAAAGGAAAATGTTTTCACGTACATATTTTCTAGTGTTTGATAAGTAAATATAAGATATTATCTAAGAGCATTTATGTACAATTTAGGCAAACACTAAAATTAAGGGTGTAGGTGGGGTGGATGGAAGGAGGAGGATGATGGGTTGGGTTGAGTTGAGGGTGGGGGGAGTAGTGAGAGGGTCGGGCGTGCGGAGCTCGCGGTGGAGTCTGGAACCAAAATAACCTCAGAAAAAAGTTTTTGAACCAAACTAACCCAACAAAAAAAAAAAAAAAGTTACAAAACTGCCTTTAGCGCAATAAATTACTGCGCTAAAGCACTTAACTGGGACGGCACCGTTAAGTGCTTTAGCACAAAGAATTTACTATGCTAAAGGGGCCCTGTTTTTTTTTTTTTTTTTTTTTTTTTGGTTAACCCCTCTTTCAATACACTTTTTAACGTACTTTGACCATAGATTAATCATGCTTCGGGACCCGAAACTTCAATATTTTATATAGAACCCTACTTATTTTTGTGCGATTAATAAGGTAGGCTCAATACATCAAGGATAAGAAAATCTTCGGATTGCCGTTTTAGTGATTGAAAAGTGCTCGAATGCCATTTTTGTTTGAAGGCTTGGTGTCATTAGCTTTAAGTTCTTTACGAATGCTTAAACTTGTTCATTAATAATAAACCAAAAGGAGTAAAAATACAATCGTCAAAAAAAAAAAAACATCAATTCATGCCCTTGAGTTGATGAAAAACTAAACATACTAATATTCTTCAAAATAACAACATCATCATACATTAAACTTAAAACTAAAATCACAATATTCTTAATCATCATCAGAATAGAAGTCTTCAATATCGTCCTCAGAAAAATATTGGCGGTTTCTTAAGACACATCTTTTTTCAGTAGAGAACAAGCATGATTAAGAATGTTGTGATTTTAGTTTTAAGTTTAATTTATGATGATGTTGTTATTTTGAAGAATATTAGTATGTTTAGTTTTTCATCAACTCAAGGGATGAATTGATGAATGTATTTTAAGTTTTTTTTTTTGATGATTGTATTTTTACTACTTTTGGTTTATTATTAATGAACAAGTTTAAGTATTCGTAAAGAACTTAAAGTTAATGACACCAAGCCTTCAAACAAAAATGGCGTTCGAGCACTTTTCAACCACTAAAACGGCAATCCGAAGATTTTCTTATCCTTGATGTATTGAGCCTACCTTATTAATCGCACAAAAATAAGTAGGGTTCTATATAAAATATTGAAGTTTCTGGTCCCGAAGCATGATTATCTATGGTGAAAGTACGTTAAAAAGTGTAATGAAAAAGGGGTTAACCAAAAGGGCCAAAAAAAAAAAAAAAAATGGACCCCTTACTGCGCTAAAGCACTTAACGGCCGTCCCGCTTAAGTGCTTTAGCGCGATAATTTCATCGCGCTAAAGCGCTTTTGTAACTTTTTTTTTTGGTTGGGGTAGTTTGGTTCAAACACTTTTTTCTGAGGTTATATATTTTGGTTCCGGACTCCTCGAGGTGAGGGGAAGGGGCATGAGACGAATCTAGGATTTCTAGAACATGGGTACAACACTAAAAATAAAAAAAAAAAAAAGGAAAAAAATGTACTATTAAGTGGGAAATTGATCCCTACTCCTCTAGGTAAATAACTCAACCTTCAACCAAGTGTATCATATAGCCTTCTTGTAGTATGGGTGTATCAGTCACTTTCTTCTGTCGATGTCGTTCTTCTCCGCCGAAATCAAGAGTTAGTATAATATATCATGTCTTTATCGCAATCTTAGATATAACATCCTAAATATCTAATTTTACGGACAACACACCGATAAACAAGACTTCTGACACGGTTCAGACACTCCGAGGATGAACTCCCCAAATTTTGTCATAAACCCCGTTCGACTAGTGCTCGAGCTGGACACTCGTATACCGACCTGTTAGCTATAATCAACCCGAAACCAAACATAATATGGAAACTTGTAAAGACAAGACGTTATCTCAGAACGTCATATATATATATATAGGTAACCTGTCTCCTGAGGAGTCACGACCAATTAAAAGATAACATAGTACACAAGCCGATTTTTGGGAACGTCCCAACTATATACACGCAAGCCGACTTACAACATCCCAATATATATATATCTAATACATCTTGACCAACGCAAAAATATTTAAAAAGTCTATATACAACCCACAAATGTTTCCGTACCAAACACACCCTAATTGATAAGCATATATATACATCAAAAGACTAAAAAAGTCTGTTGGAGCACTCGGATGTGCATGCTTAGAAGTCCTAAGAGGGGATCACAAAAACTCTTTGATAGAGTTGTTGCCTGGAGAGAGAATATATATAAAGATCTCAAGTCATCTTTGAGACAATTGTTTGATCAATTAATGAAATCATGCATATCATTATCATATACCATACCCGGTTAGTAGGGACTCCGTGTACACATATACCGTATCGGTACAGCAGCTGCTAATCATATCATCGTATCATCATATCATCATATAACGTACCCGCCCCCAGTGAGGGACTCGGTGAATAATGTCAAACATGATAACATCATTAATAAACGAATTAGAATAAAGCAACATCATAAAATAAGAGACTTAAAAATGATATTGATATCAAACGGTTAAGTACTCTTTGAATGTCATTAATTATATTAGTAGACATGTATCAAAATAATGCGAAACAGCTTATGGAAGTCAAGGACATTAGTCAGGCAGATAATAATATATCAATTTTAGAAAGTATATACATAAAATACTAATTTTACGGAGAGACTATGGGTTCATGTGCCCCAAATTTAATATATAAATTCGCCCCTGGGAAGGGGGCATGGGGATGGGTGGAATGTTAGTGGTGTGGGAAGACAATCAATATGGAATGATACTTGTGAAACTTATGTTTTCTAATTCCACTATCGAAATCATTTTTCTGATTTTTGAGAAACTTATTTTCTTAGAGAAAATATTTTTTAATACATCTTGACCAACAAAATATTTAAAAAGTCAGAAAATAAACCTTTCCATACCAAACACACCCTAATTGATAAACATATTTGACCAAATCTGTTAGATCGGATGTGCATGCTTTGAGTACTCTTTGATAGAGTTGTTGCCTGGAGAGAGAATATTGATCTCAAGTTCTTTGATAAATGTTTGATCAATTACTAAGAAGCTTACCTTGGTTAGTAGAATTATCCGTGTCTGTATTAATCGGTACAGCAGATGCTACGTAGATGATAATAGTCGAGGTGCGAACGAATTGTCAAACACCATCATTATAAACGAATTATGAATAAACAACATCATAAAATAAGAATTTAAAAATGATATTGATAATACGGTGGACATTAATTATATTAGTAGTCTGGTTGGTGGGATAAGAATAATAATCCCGGAATAACCTATGAGATTGTTTTATCCTGCTTTTGATTATTGGTATTAATTAGTCTCAAGATTATTTTATCCCACTATTTATACTAAAATGATGAGATTAGCTATCTCATATGAAAAATGCGACAACTAATCCCATAAAATATATATATATATATATATATATATAGTAGCCACCTCTGATAAGTCTGAATATATTTTGATGGGGGCAAGATCATGTTGAACTACAATCATTGATGTTTCTCATTTCACCTCCTATTTCCACTGCCCCAAAATTCTCTAGGCATGTACTATCTGTGTTGAGCTTAAAGATAGCCTCATTGGGTTTGTTGTTGGGTTGGTTATTATTCGTGCTTATCCAATTTTACCAAAAGCATAGGTGAATCTATATTTTAATTTTAAAAAATGATTTTCCTTATTTAATTGTGGCAAGAAGTCATTCTCCTTGTAACAGTAATACAAAATCACTATTTTCCCACTAAAAAATGTTCAGTGGCTATTCTCACCGAATGTTAGTGGGAAAAATCTAAATAGTAGTGTTAACACGGGAAAATTAGAAAATTTTCCGGCCTTTTAAAGGAAACTTTTTTCCTATCATGCGTTTTACCAGTGAGCTAGTTCGGTGAGAATGAAATGGAAAAAAAAAATCATGTCTTATAATATAAATTTCTCACAGAATGTCGGTGAGAAAAATCTCTATTTTTAGCAGTGTAACTATGTTGATCTTAATTCCATATACTTGATACAACAAAACTCCATTATTAATCTTTCGTACTAAAAAGTTTTATAAGAAATACCTAAATCTGTTAATATTCTCAATTAGTATGTGATTCTTTTTGTTTCTCGGGATTCAAACTATGTGAATTTTAATCAATATTTTTAAAAAATTTTTCATCATATTGACATGAAAAAAGTTGTAATTTTTAGTACTTCCCATATAGTTTTTTAATGTCTTTAAATTAATGTAATCAAATTTTGGTTCAAAAACTAGTCAGATTGATTCTCGATAAGCGAAAAGTGTCAAAGATAAAGGAAATTACTTGTTTTTGAAAAATATTTTTCACATGATTTCTACCAAACCAAACACACGGTCTTCATTTCTTTATTGAAATTGCCTTTCATTTCTTAACGCGTAGATCAGGATCAGGACTTTCTTTGTGGTTTCCAAGATTCCATTTTCACTTGTTAATTCTATGATATGATACAAGAATACATAGACATAGACTCATTTGGACTTAATTAATTGAATATTTTTAGTTTTATTTGTTTATTTATGATTTTTGGTCAATGCAAATGAAATTATTAATCTTCGATTCTATGGCTACTAAGTAAATATTTAGTGGCAGCAATCCTAACAAAAGAGATCTAGGAATCTCTAAAGTCCTTAGGATCAATAATGCACTAAATTATTTCTCTTGTTTGTAACATCTAAACTAATATATGCCCCCACATGACCACCATCAAGGGTTGTGATAAGTTATGAATATGATCCCTAGACTTTTAATTAGAGGTTTTGGATTCGAATTTTGGATATGAAATTTTTTTTGTTAAGGGTTAAGGATTGTCTCCCTTAATTTTGGTCTTACTTGGCACATATCCAGATTAATCGGGTCTCCATTACAAGTAGGAAATATAGGGGGACAAACCAAAAAAAATATATGCTCCCACGTGATTCCACAATCCCAAGACCTATCAATATGGCAATACAAAAATATTATACCTTCATTTGCATGCAAATCTTGTGAATGTGTTTGGTATTCATGTCAAATTAGGTGGGCGTGGGTTGATGTGTTTGGGAAATAAACTAATATATATAATTTAATTTCTGGAGAATTGTGTTTTTTTTCAGCTTCTTGTGGTCAATAAAAATTGATTTAAATATTTTGATAACCAATCATTCAAACTATATTTTATGTTTTATTTTGAAGCGATTATTAGACTCAATTTTGTTGCTTACAGCCACCGTTTTCAACAAATATAAAAAGATAGAGTTCTAATTAAACAAAAATAGGTCCAATATTAACAAATGTCGAAAATTCTTCTAAATTCAACAGATTATAGACATCCACTTTTTGTTGAACGCCAAATATTACTACTGATTAATAAGGATATACAATCTAATTAACTCCTTGAATTAGATTAACTTGTGTAGCACAAGTTGAATAGCACATTAAACTTGTGTAGTAAGAGAAATAGAGGAAAGCTTCTAAATGTATTTTATTTATTACTATATTTTTGCTTTTCTTCTCGACAACATCAAGTCCTAATCACTAATAGTTGTCTGTCTTTTTGGTGCAGGTGAACTTAATTTCACTTATAATCACTTGATTAGTTCATTGAACAAGGCCTAGCTTATATTTTAAACAGCATATAGTATTGTGTTAATTAATAAACAGGCACTAAGATAACAGTTTAACAATTAGTGATGACATGTACGATGGACAAAGGAAACAAAGTGGACCACAACATCACCAATTAGTCCATTCGGAAAGAAGTTAACAGGTACAAATGAGCACCTTCCCAATTTACTGTTTAACGATTGAAGTTATTCATCGTTAATTAATTACCTCGTACTCTATTTTTTTTTTAAGCGTAGGTCATTATAGCTAACATCGACTTATATTTTTTATTATTATTATTATTATTATTATTATTATTTTTTTTTTTTTTTTAATAAACAAATGCATATGAATTAAGTTATTCAAAACTCAATCTCGTAGCAGAAATTCAGATTAGATTAATTAAACGAGTTAAGTCAAAGGTTCATTTTATTTTTTTCCATAGATTTTGTCGGAAATTTCATTGAATCACTGTGTTCACCACGAGTTACTAATTAGTTTCACACGGAATTAAAATTAACAATCCGTGGAAAATTTGTGCAAAATTTTTCATTAAATCTGTAGGAAACATTTCTCGACGAGACGTTTTGCGACCGTCTATTTTCAGTGAAATCTCGGAGATTTCTCACTAGTTTTTCATAGATATATCTATGGCAAATTGCCTAATTTCTTGTAGTGATTCGAGTCAGACCCATTCATATTTTTAATTTACTGAAAGTTGGAAATTCGGCCCCATGTTATGTTGTACACATCATGGATAATTTTAACTACGTCCAATTTTTTTTTGAAGCGACATGGAGACACATCATGTGTCCAATCCGTGCCAGAGAATCCCAATCCCTAATATATATAGTCTTGGTTAATTATCTCATGAACTAGTTTTGGAGTTGAATTATTCCGTCTAATATTAATTTTATTTACATGTTATATTCTTAATTTTCTCATAGAGGTGGGAACACAACAAAGTTACATAAAAAATGTAATCCTAGACATGAAGAAACACAATGACCCTCAATTATTTATAAGAGGGGTTTGATTAGTTTAACAACATTATTAACTAGAGTATCATTATTTTATTAGATTATGGTTGATATGATGTCTAGTTGGATTGATATGGAGATGTTGGGTTATTCTCTTTTCTTATGTTTTAAAATATTTTTTCTCTTTCCAAGGGATTTTGTTTTGGAAATCCTGTAGAGTAATGTATACTGTAGTTTTGCATGTGCCCACAAATCTATAGTAGATATTCTCCTTTGTTTTTAAAATTTCCTTCCTAATTAATATTTTCAGATAATTGCAAGTTTGGTCCCTATATTATTAATAAATTTTACTTTTGGTCCTTCTAATACATATAGTGCATATAATTAACCTTCAATTGATTAAAATATGTATTTTTGTGCCTCCATGTAGAAAATATAATTATTTTTTACTATGTATAAAACTATATTACCGTCAAATATAGAGTAATAATAAAATTTTAATAACTATGAAACTATTAATCATTATGGTAAATTTATGAGTATTCACGAGCAAAGTGATCAAATGTGAACAATTCAATTTATTAAAGGTTTGATGTGTTTAGTTAGATATTATAGAGATTAAAATCAGAATTATCAATAACCGAGGTACCAAATGTGCTATGTTCTTCTCCAAATCAAATCATTACTACTAACAACTAAGATCAAATCGCCACCTAATCAACATAATCCCTTTGTTTTCTCCTACGATTGCTTTATTTGTTTGTTTAGATTTATTATTGTACTTATTGATCCTTTGTTATAATTATTATGTTTTACGCCATAAAAAGATTAGGTTCTGCATAAGCATATTTTTTTAATCATGATTATGAATGAAAGAAAGGTGATTCTCTAATGCTATTAAAGTATTAATTACGCTTTATGAGGCAAACTTTGGGCTCTACATGTCTAAGTTAATCCACTTTTCACATTATGCTAAGTAGATATTTTATGGTGATTTTGGAGCCCAAAGAGAAAAAGGAATGAAAAAGAGGCACCTTTATTGAAGCTAACCTGAAAAGAGAAATCCCCTAGCTATTTTCTCTTTATGTTTCCTTTCTGTCTAGAATTTCTAGGATAAAAATATTAAGGCATTATTCTCCATATTTAAATTATACTATATATATATATAGAGAGAGAGAGAGAGAGATACATAGCAATTAAATTATCAGTTTATTTTGATTTGTTCCGGACAAGTTATTCATCATCTTTTTCAGGTTACTAATTCATACAACAGTAACAACACCACCATCAATAAAAATAATAACTATATATATGTCTTAATCATAAATAAGTTGGGGTCGGATATATGAATTCCCAATTTTCTGTTTAAGCTCAACTCGTGCCATCATCATGCCACATAAAAATAAAAGTTTAATTAACTTAAATATTAGCAATAATACTAATAATAATAATAATATTAGAGGTCCTCTATATACAAGACAAAACATATTCACAACTAGTAGATATGATCCGTTTGAATATTTTTTTCTCCATTTAGTCCTATCATTAGCTACAATACATGATAAATTCAGGTTACTAGTTAATCCATGTTAGTATAAATGTTAACCTGTAAATTGTTTTTAAATAATCAAATTACATAGATATTACATCGTTAGTACATAAAATTTAAACCCTTCATTCTCTACTTATATAAGCATCTCATGATTGGTGATGTTTGATATTTGATATTACTAAGATGTACATTACAATTAGGCATTTGAGTAACCCCACGCAATCAATGTCTTCTAGCTTCAATCCAAAGAAAAAAATATATCATTTTAAAAAAAAAATGTATATATAACTGTTTTTGTTTCTTGGTATTAGGGAATTTATGCTTCTTGCAGATTCTGATTTTAAGATTACCATCTGGATTGGTCGCAGTAGTCAGTCATAATCTTTGAATTTTATAATTATTATTAATTAATATAGTACTATCTTTATTGGTGTTAGGGCGTGGCTACTTCTTGGACGTAAGAAAACCACATTTTTATGGAATAATTAACCATTTAATAATATACAAAGTGATTTTTTAATAACTGATACAGAAGACCCTATATTTTTTTATTTTTTTTTTATATTTATAGATTGGGATCAAAGTTTGACTAGTAAAACTTGAAAAGCAAACGAAATATTATGCCTAATTGACTTCAGTGTGCATATATATAGTCACACACTCGCACGAATTTTATATCTAACGTTTATAATTCAAACTAAAGAAAATATCAGAATAAAATAGGAAAACTGCAAGTTCAAAGTAGGCGATTCCTTTTGTCTTTCATTTCTTATTAAAATCATCTAATTTAAGAGCTAAATTAAATCTCATATATAGGAAAATCCTCTCATAAGAGTTAATGTGAATAAATAAAGATTAATTGGACTAAGTTTTTTTCCCATTATTTTTTGCTAACCCCTGACCTGCTGTAAGTTGTTCAATCTTGATTTATATTGAGTAATTCAAATTAACTTCAAGAATTGACCCTTAAAAAATGACATCCTTTGGAAAGACGACCATCTAAATATAAAAATTAAATAAGGAAAAGAAAAGAAAAATTCAACAGAATGACATCCTTTTAAGCAATTGATGGTTTCTTTTGTTGTAATTGCTTGAGTTCACATGTCCATTTAACAAATGAGATTATTCTCTTTTTTCACAACAAAACAACTCATAATATATGACCCACAAATCACAGCGTGTAACAGCTCGATTTGATATGGTTTTGCATGCCAGCTCCCCTACCCTCCCCGAAAAATTTATTCGCGCTCGATATTTATGCATTTTATATATAAATATAGATACATATTTAGCTTGTATGTCAATTTATTTTATCTCCATCAAGGATTGCATTGGCATGAACGAGACTTCTCTATCCTTAACCAAGATTTTCGGGTTCTACCCTGAGAATGGAAAACCCCACACGCTAGGAAGCGTTTTCCTATAAATGAACCTACACCGCGAATATAGATTAATCTGAACCATTTTGTCTCGGACTAGATATAGTTATAGGGAAAAAAGAACTGACTTTTTTAGCTTAACCACAGTTTAATTATATGTGTTACTATCATGATAATTGCGACTCTTAAGATTAAATTACAGGATGCATGTAAGTATTTTTCAGCCCTATATTACTCCTATTATTTTGTTTATTTTCTTTATTATAGGAGTAATGAGTATTCTCACCAACATAGTTTACCTTAGATTAGAACTCGGATTCTGCAATAAATCCTCCAGATATGAAAACTTTGTTACATAATACATTAATACATTACAATTAAAAAATAAGGACAATCTGCAAGGTCACCGAATTAATTCATCTCTCTCAGAGGAAAATCTCTATGAAGATCAGCTAATTAATGAGGATTTATGGATTTATTCATACTAATGTTTTTACATTATTCTATAGAAGTTGCCTATAGAAATTGAATCTATAAAACTGATAGATAAGTGCATTAAAGATAGAACTTGATCAAATCCACATAGATGGAAAGAAAATTTTCAGTAACGAGAGAATCACTGAATCAGACATGATCATTTGACAAATTACTAAATAACATTTTAAACTTGATTGCCTCTTACCTAAATCATAAATGATCTACCAACCAAACTCCTATAGATTTTCTCCCAATTTTTTTTCCGGAACACATCATAATGAAAATATTATAATTAAGATTACTAGGGTATGAAGCACGCTACTTGGATATTTGTTTATTGTTTTGTAAATTTTAAGTTTAGGAGAATACAGTCAAACCTCTCTATAATGACAGCGTTTGTCCGAAAATTTCATGGCTGCTATAGTGAGGTGCTGCTATGTATGTATACTGACATTTGATGTTTAGATTTCATTTAGCTCTTATAAACAAATACCCCCCCCCCCCCCACCAAAAAAAAACGTATACTCGGATTAATTATGATGCACCCAACCTTTGCGGGCGACCTATTACCCCCCGACCTTATTTTTTTTATTTTTGTACCATTTTTAACGTGGCACAAAAAAATTTGATGCCTTTTCCGCCATTGGCGCCACGTCGATGCCATGACAAAAATCGCCATTCTTCTTCTTCATTTCAAAAATCAATCAACCCATTTTCCTCCATTAACACACACACATTCAATTTCATCATCAATCAAAAAAATTTGATGCAACACTCTCTTCCTCCGAACACACATACATTCAACCCACTTCCTCCATTAACACACACACATTGAACCCAATCGCCACACACACATTCTTCTTCTTCTTCTTCTTCTTTTCAAGAAATCAATCAACCCATTTTCTTCCATTAACACACACACACATTCAATTTCATCATCAATCATAAAAAGCTTTATTTTCAAAAATCAACCAACCCATATTCTTCCTCCAAATTTTTAACACACACAATTCAACCCATTTTCTTCCTCCATTAACACACACACATTCAACCCATTTTCTTCCTCCATTAACACATACACATTCAATTTGTGTGTTCAATCATAAATATCTTTTGATTTCTTGAAAAATCAACCAACCCATTAATTCAATGTGTGTGTGTTCATAGGAGATTTTGTGTGTGTTAGAGAGATGAATTAATGTGTGTGTGTTAATTGAGGAAGAATATGGGTTGGTTGATTTCTTGAAATGAACTTTTTATGATTGATGATGAAATTGAATGTGTGTGTGTTAATGGAAGAAAATGGGTTGATTGATTTCTTGAGTGGAGAAGAAGAAGAAGACAACACTCTCCACTATGCAACTAGGCATCAATTTTTTTTGTGCCACGTCGGTAGAAAAAGGGTACAAAAATACGGAAAAAATAAGGCCAGGGGGGTAATAGGTCGCCCGCAAAGGTTGGGTGCAACATAATTAATCCGAGTATACGTTAGGGGGGTATTTGTGTATTTTCCCTATATATATATATATATATATATATATATATATATATATATATATATTAGTTTTTATGCTAGTATAAACGAAACCAAAAATACTTGTTAATTTTAAAATCCCAAATGATTTTCATATTTCATTAATTAAAAATTGAAAAGACTAATAAATTACTAAGAAATCCATAACTAGTTATACCATACCGATAAAGAATTAAAATCTAATGAACATATGCATTTAAAATTAATTGAAAATTTAAATTTTCAAGTTTGATGTAAGAATTCTAAAATTGTAGATTGTTCCATAAATTCTAGCCTCTTATTACGTAATAATGTAACGTTTGAACTGACGACGATTTTTGTTCAAACTTTTAAAGAAAAGGGAATTCAATAGCTTTCCCTTGAAGACTATCTAAGAGCTTAATAGTATAATTGAAGATTTTTAGATATTCGTACTTGAAGTACTAAAATTTACTATGTACATGAAATTAATGAAGATTATCATAAATATTTTAATATTTTATTTTATAGATAATATATTTCTTACAAAATATTATTGCACATTATTTGAGGGTGGCTGTTATAGAGAGTAATTTTACAAAGAGTGTACCGCTATAATGAATGACATTGCTGTTATAGGCAGAATGTTGTTATAGAGAAGTAAAATGCAATATAGAAAATCGGTTCCGGAGAAAATCAGGCCGTTATAGTGAAATGTCGTTATAAGGAATGAAAATTGTAGAGAGGTTTGACTGTAATATTGTCAACTAGAAGGTTAGGTTTGATGTGAAAAGAAACTTCTTAACTGTATAATCTAAAAATATAGAATCAGGGGCGGAGTTAAGAAATGTCGCTTAAAACATACAACTTGTAAATAAGAAAAAAATAATATACATAAATATTGTTGAATTCCCTGTGATATAAAGGAAGCTTTTAGTATAGCATACATAGTGGCTCAAAAGGTATAAGTCTGAATTCCAGGTGTAATATTATTACAATGCAAATAATTATACAATTAGATAAATTAAAAGATAATTGAGTGTAACTTCATTTAATTGCATTAATTTTAATAGGAAACCCAAAATAAATAATAAGCAGCCTATAGTAATAGAGAATAACTTTCAATAATGGTATACAAAAATAATGACTATTTTAACTTAGATCTTTTTTTCTTGTTAAACTTTCTGGCTTCATCACTGTGTAAAATTGCAGACATTCAGAAAGTAGAGTAGTATTTCCTTTTCCCAAAAAAAAAAGAAGAAAAACAATAAGAATGAAAAGAATTTATACTATTAAAGATTGTGGTGGGATGGATACAATTTTTTTACCCTTAAATTGAGGTCTCACCTTTGAACTCAAAATTCTAGTAGGAAGCTCCTTTAATCGATTTAAATGCGGCGCGAATATTAATCGAGATCTCAAAACGGATTTCAAACGCAAAAAAATTATACAAATGGTAAAATAGTGGGTAGAGGAAACGTGGGAGTGAAGCGCGTAAGGGAAGATATGATTTAGAATAATTGCATAAACTAATGAGTTTATGAGACAATCACTATCAAGTCGTCTATAGTCTATGACTAAGACAAAAAAATAATAGAGGTAACATTTTTATAGAAGTTCACAAAAATGAGCTAGCAAGCAAGCAAAAGTAAGGGCATAAAATCCAATTATATAAGGATAAATCAAATCAATCTCCCTAATGAAATCTCCTCCAGCGATGCAATTATTGTCATCTTTTTTTTTTTTTTTGAAAAAAAAAATACCCCTTTTGAAGATCTCTCTCTTTAACCTATTGATTTAGCCTTATAATGCTACAAAGTTTTGAGCAAAATCATCTCAATTCTTGAATCTTTCTTGGTTTCAACTTCTTTCTTCTTCATCTTCTTGATTCTCAAGTTTTTTATTTTTATTTTTATTTAAAAAAAAAATTGAGAATATGGGCAGCAATTATTTTGGTGAACTAAACTTGGGAAATGAAAGATCATCTTCATCTTCATCAGGATCATCAAGAAAAAGCAAGAAAAACAATTCAGAAAAACCAAACAAGCAACCACAAAGAGGACTTGGTGTTGCTCAATTAGAGAAAATTAGATTGCATAGTGAAATGGGTTGTGCTAATAATTATCTTCCTTCTCTTCACAACAATAACCCTTATGCCAACAATCTCACACAGGTAACTATTTTGCCTCTAATCGTGTTTATCTCATCAAAAGTTCTTTAGTGGCCGATCTAATCATGAGTTTAGCGTAGTTAGTGTTTTGAAGTCAAACCTTATATACATCTGCAAAAAGTTATGAATAGGGTATTTATCATAGTGCAATTTATCAACTCAAAACCCATATCATCTAAATTTTGAATCCATCACGTGCACTCCCAAGTTTGTTTTCAGAACTCATAGCGTCTAAATTTTTGAATCCACCACTCCACTCCCAAGTTGGTTTTCAGAACCCATAGACTTTAAATTTTTGAATCCACCGCTTCACTCCCATAATTGTTTTCTTGCACTAGATTCTTGAGTACTCTTTGAGAATATTCAGGATTTTGATGAGGTTTTTTCTTTTTCTTTTTCTTGTTCTTTTGTATATATGCAGGAGGATATGAGACTACAAACAGCATACTCATCATCTTCATCTTTTTCCTATTCAACATCCTCTTCTGCTCATGGTTTTCCAAGCCACCAAGGCATTATGGTATGCAATTAATAGCTATAGATTGGTTCAAAGTTTTCTTCTTTTCTTTTTTGGTAATTCCAGTAATATGGGAAGATGTCCCAAAACATTATTATGTACTTAGAGAATGCCTTATACTTCTTGTGGAGCTGTCTAGATCATTTCTTGTTTTTCTTTTTTGGGTTGAAGCAATTCTCTCTTGTTTTATCTTAAAGAGAAATAAAATTCTTGTTATTAATAAAATTCTTTCTGATTATCTGATAATCCGGATTAACCCTAGATACATGCTTGCTTTTAGATTTCTTCATATTTTGCAGAAGATAGACAAAGAATGAGATTCTTCTATTTTGTTTATCTTTCTTCTCATAAAATTGTCCATATATATAGTAGATAAAAAGATTGAGCACTGGTTAAAACATTGAGCACTGGTTTTGTAGCAAATACAAGTTCTTTAAATGAGTAAATAGTGAAAGAGGATTCTAGTCTGTGTATTTGGAGGATATTTATGCACTTTACTCTCATTTTCCCTTTTTCTTGGAGGTATTTTATAATACTCGCTTCATTTCATTTGATGTGTCTTTGTTTGACTGAATACAAAGTATAAGAAAGAAAGATAGATCTTTGAATCTTGTGATCTATCTGCAGTTTCATTTTATGTGTCTTAGCTTGACTGATCCAGAGTTTAAGAAAGTAAAGTAGAGTTTTGAATCTTGTACTTGTGTGTAGTGTACCGAAACACCCTTTGAATCTTATAGTCTTAAATTTGTGAATGTTGGAAATAAAGTTTTTTT